>NC_084657.1:15886947-16188554 GCF_019802595.1 Syngnathoides biaculeatus
AATATGAATTTGATGGCATTTGATAGCAGTGTTAGCTCATATGGATGTGTCAGAAAAGAGACAATGGGAAGTGGAAGGGGCATGTCGCGGTTCTGCTCTTTCAAAGGTGACCCGGTTTCGTGTCTTAGAATATTGCAGTTTTCGGCTTCGATACAACATTAACTTACAAGCGTAATACATGGGTGTTTGCCTTTCCAGACTAACAACCCAAGCTAAAATTAGCTCTTCTTTGCAACTCTTTGTACACTGTAAATTTCTCTCACTTTTAGCATTTTTGCGCCTTATTCGCAATTGTAATCTTCATCCTAAGGCGTCACCATCGACTCGGTGCCCGGCGTGGATGGCAAGGGAGTTATCCTGACCGAGCTGGAGACCACCGTGTCGCTGGTGTGTCGTAGCGGCCGCTCCGAAGATGAAGGGGCGGAGCTGGTGTGGCTGAGGAACGGCGCGACGGTGACTCTCGGAGAGGGAAACCGCAAAGGGCAAAGCGGCGTGTGCGTCATGCCGGTCATCCACCAGGACAACGGAGCCACCTTCACGTGCCGCCTGAGCGCCAACGCCACTGTTGAGGCCTCCGTCACCCTCAACGTCACATGTGAGCGCTAACAGACACCAAACACAAACTGCGCAGTGCTGACCTCAGACCAAGTCAGACATGTCAAAATACTAAATTTCCTAAATATTCATTTGATCGAGAAAGACAAAAGAAAAAATGTAGGATTACATCCCAGTCCTTTAGGTGGCAGTTGTGTGTATTTCAAACCAATTGGAGGTGGGAACAAAATATCTCTTTTGTTATACATTTTGCCATAAGGTAGCATTTTTTTGTATTTAGTGTCATTGTTGGTTAGCATACATATTTTTACTCTATAGCATGGAATCTTTTTTGGGGTATGGTTTTACAAATATCCATGGATATCGTGATATATCATGATATTGCCAGTATCGTTAAATTGCTGGTGTACTTGTAGTGCAATGACAAGCAAAAGTGTCAACATTACACACAAAACTATTTCCAACTTTTTGTATACTTTAGCCTTTGACACATTTACATAGATTATCACAGTTGTTATCGTAATACTTTTGGTATCGTTGCAGAAGTATCGCCATTGATATCATCGTTTCAGGAGTTAGTCTACTACTACTGAGACGCATTGTATCTGTTCCCATATAGTATTGATATACCTCTAGCAGCATCAAATATCGATATTGTTACTATGCAATGTTAGTTAATTTGTCGCATCACCGTTTATGTTTTTCTCCAGAAATATGTATATGTTGACGTGTTGCTTAGTACAGAACAGGGTTTTCTTTTCGATTTATATCGTGGCACTCTTGGTTTCAATGGAAAACACCACGACAGCATGCTATTGCGAATTACTCAACAATTCCACAAAAGCAAAATAGAAATATTGTAATGCAATATATTGTATATTGATTTGTTGTTATGCGGTATCAATAACAGGTCAGACATCTTATACCGTGACCTGTTTCCTTTGATTGAGGCCTCTTGATCTTTGCCCATTATACTGAATTTGGTCAATCCCATGAGTGCTACCACGTTCAATTAACGTGATTCTGGAATCTAATTTTGTTGCAAATGACCTCTGAAAGACTTTCCCAAACTAGTGCGAATTGACAGTTCTCCTCCTACACTGAGTTCCTGTCTTATCCAACTGCTCTTATTGGTGCCACATCTGAATGTCTTAATGGACATAAAATCTGTACTTGTGTAGAATTACGAACGAAAAAAACTTGTGTAAGCCGACAATTTTCCTTCTAGCTCTTCGACAGACTTATTCCAAGTACCAGTTGAGTCGATCAGCCGTCCATCCGTTCTCGGCGCCACATACCCAGTTCGTGGTCGCGGGGCGCTGAACCCTATCTTTGAGCGAATGACGACACACGCCCTTCAACTGGTCGCCAGTCGCAGGCCACATATACGGACGCGCACAACCATTCACACTCACATTCACCCCATCACCGAGTGGGAACATGGTCCAGAATTTAGGTCGACCCCATGAGTGCTACCGCATCCAATTAACTTGATGATCCTGGAATGTGCTTTGGTTTAGAAAGGCCTCCAAAAGACCTTCGTGACTTTTGTAAATCCTGCACCTCTCTTCCTTGGTTCTTTAGCTGACCTTCTTTCTCCATTGTTCTAACTATTGGTGGACCCAAAGATTGCTACCACATCCAAATAACTTCATCTTGAAGGTTTCTCTGAGTAATAATTGGATCCAGAATACTTTCCCGGCAGTGGCACAGTGGGAGAGTAAGCACAGCCACCTTACAGTTCCGAGGTCGGAGGTTCGAATATAGGATCATTGAAGAATCAAAATTGTCTCTATGTGTGAATGTGCGTAAATAGTCGTCTGTCCTGATGTGCACTGCGAGCGGCCGACAACCAGTTCAGAGTATTCAACAGGTCTCACTTGAAAACCCAACCCTTCTGGTCTTTACACTTGTTCAAGTTCTTGGTCGATCCCATTGATGCCAGGAAACTAAACTAACTGAGCACTACCCTTCCTAGATCCACCCATGCTTTCAGGATCTGAAGCAGTGCGGGTGGAGGATGACTCGCCACTGGTCCTGGACTGTGAGACCTTTGCCAACCCGCCCGTCTCCTCTGTGCGGTGGACTCTCAATGGCAGCGCTCTGGACCTCCTAGCAGGGGGCTTCTCCATGACCCAGGATGGCTTCACTAGCCAGCTCTCAGCTGACAAGGCGGAGAAGAGTAAGCACGAGGGCCTCTACCGCTGCATAGCTGACTCACCCGTCTACGGAATCAAGAGCAGGGATTTTCTCGTCACCGTCACAGGTGAGACCTTGCGATCCAGATGCCCCTGTTCAGCCTCCGTGTTGTTGACTTTGTTGTTGTCCACAGAAAAGACCCCCAAGTTTCCACTCATACCCCTCATAGCTGGTGCGGTGGTGTTGTGCCTATCAGGACTCCTTGCCGTTGTTTCACGCTGGAAAAAAATCATCAAGGTAATGTGGTACTTACAGTAGTAGTAGTCAAAAGTATTTATCCACAAGACATACTGTAGGTGTACCAACAATGTTCTAAATAAGATAGCTGGAATAGTGGCAAAACACACCTAATGTCTAACTTTTCTTCCAACAGTGCTGCAAGTGAACGATGTTTGTCGACTTCACATGCCCGCCTGCGGCCAATTAGCTTTGTGCTAAGGCTAAGAGAACTAGCGAATCAAACAAATCATTTCGTAGTTCTCCACATGATTGCTGGTCTTCATGACAGCAGAGAAGAGCCCTTGCACTAAGTTAGCTTTGTATAAAGCTAAGGCCAAGTCAACTAGCTAATTAAATCACTGCTTTTGTAGCCCTCCATGAGGACGCCTGTTTATTGTAAATTACAATTCAACGAGGCTGCCCGAAGCTAGTTAGCTTAGCATACAGCTAACCATCAAAAAAAAGAGTCCTTTTTCAGCACTCCACAAGGACGTCGGTTTATTGTAAATTGGTATTCAACAAGACTGCCTCCAGCCAGTTAGCCTAGCATAATTCAGGAACTCTTCATTATTTTTCCACCTAACCTGCTTATAGTTTTATTATTACTTTGCAACAAAGGATTTTTTTTTTGTGATTTATATGGATAATCTAGTATTGTAGCAAGTTTGAGAGTAAGATTATTTTATCATTATGTTTAATGTCTTGTTCATGAATTAAATCTGAATTTAAGTCAAGTTTTAACGCCTGAACTTAAACTCCGGGCTCAAGGACACTGACTCATGCAAATAGTGTTATACATTTACTTTTAACAAGACAAAAACCCTTGTGTCAACGTCCAAGGCCGAGCTCACGCTGCCTCTCTTCCATAAAATTAATTAAATATGGCAGTCATTATGTTCACATGAAAAAAATCATGAGGAATGATGGAACCAGATAAGAAAAAGATATAGACACTGTCTTTGTTTCTGTGAATCGAACTAACTACCTATAGCCGATTTCAAAGAAATTGCCAAAGTAGGTAACGTGTCCGCTTTACAACAATTGTTCTTGCATGAGTCACATGGACCTTAATACAGTCATGTACGTTGGTTGCCACGGCACACTGATTACTGTAATCACATTTTGGTCCAACAGAAAACGTATATAGCCTCATGAGAAGCGTTTGGTGACAACTGTGAAGTTGAACCTGAACCACCTTTCCTCGCGCCACAAAAAAATAGCCATGACCCGAGGACGCCTACCAAATACCGCACAGACTTGAGCGACACCTGCAGGTCGATTCTCAACACCACACTCTAAAGTAAAGTGAATCGCAGTAATTTAATGCGATTGGAGTCAAGAGAGCGACACCGTGGGATCAGAAAGACTCAGGTTCGATCCCGGACCTGGTCGCGTAGAGTTTGCATGTTCCCCGTGCCTACGTGGGCACTCCGGATTGCTCCCACATCCCAAAAATATGCAACATTAATTGGACACTCTAAATTGCCCCTAGGTGTGATTGTGAGTACGACTGTTTGTCTCTATGTACCCTGCGATTGGCTGGGAACTAGTCCAGGGTGTACCCTGCCTCCTGCCCGATGACGTGACCCTCGTGAGGATAAGCGGCTAAGAAAATGGATGGATGGTGTCAAGAGAGAGAAAAAGTGACATCAGCTGCTGACGAGACAAGAGGTTCCTTAATTTTGTGTAGAAAAATAGGCCTCATTATTTGAAGACAACTACCATTACAAATCCTTATGAAATGGGAGGACTTATCTTCCTAGATTTTCACACGTTCAATAATGCTTTCAAGGTGAATTGATTAAAGCAAAATTATCAAAATTCTGGAATATTCTTCTTCATATATTGTCAAAACTCAGAGGTGCTGACGTCTTTCTTCAAAGCAATTTTGACATTGATAAAATTCCTATGAAGATGCTTTCCAGCGTCTGGAATTTCATAAGAAAGAAAGAACAAAGACGATTTATATGACTAATCTCTCTTTTTCGAATATTGCTTTCAAAACTACAGCATATGGGTATGTATGGAAGTAAATCTGTGCCACCAGGATTCAAATTAAAAATAACACTGAAAATTTAATGTGTCAATTTTTCTAATTAATTATTATTATTTAATTTCAAATTCATATGGAGAATTTGCTAACACTAAAAAGTTTAATTGAAATACAGCTATTGAAAATGTGATCACTTTCAAATAATGTTTATTTTACAACGTAACATTTTCACTGGCATTTTTAATTCAAATCCTGGTGGCACATATTTACTTCTTACTTCTTCTTTTTGGGGCAAAAAAAAAAACCCGTGATTTTATGGACATTAATGTTAAAAGGAATATCGTGCTTGCGTGGAAGAATGTATTGTTTGGTCTCTTTGAAGATAATTTTTTTTAATTCTCTCTTTAATCAGAATCAGAAAAAAACTGTAGCCAGGTCAGCTTCAGAACAACACATTTCTTAAAAAATATATATTTTTTCATGCTTGTTTGCTAATTGCAATGATAAAATTCAAACGCGTGAATAATACATTTTCAGATTAAATTTACCAAGTGCCGGAAGTACCCAAGTAAGGGAGAAAAGCGGGAACGTTTAGTGATGTCATCAATCAGCGACGTTTCTTAAAAAATATTTAACTCTTTAATATATGCAACGTTTTTAATATTGGTGTAATCACAATAAAACATAAGTGTAGGGGATTACATTTTAAAATGTAATGTTAAAAAAGGGTATTTCCATCCCGGAAATGCGAGCAACATACCGGAAGTACGACTGGAGGTCTGGACGTGTCTCTGACGTCACCTGCCAAAGCGTTTCGCCCAATGGTATCCGTCTCCACTCTGCAGCCCAAATTCAAACAACTGAGGATCGGCTGAGTCTTGCCCAAGTGTTTGTTTTCAGGTAAGGTAAACTTAACAATCACGTCAGTAAACGCGTACATTTAACTGGATTTTTGTTTACATATTAAGCGTGCTGAGATCACGAATGGAGGACTAATAGTTATTTTGCTCGCCAAGGGCGCTGGCCGGGTCTGAAAATGTCGTTTCCCAAATTCTCTTCTTGACCCGCCAGGGGTGACCTCCACTTGTTTATGGTCGTGTGAAAGCTGACTTTAGCTTTCAATCGTGAACCGCCGATTGCTTGGTGTTACTCTTGAAGACCGTGTTTTTGTTGGAATAAAGGCGCTTTTAAATCGTCCTTGTACCGTTTTTCAATTGTCCTCGGATGTCGAAAAAGTCACCCATTGTTCCCATTTTTTTAAAATAGGGTTTTTGCATTCGAACAAATTCATAGAACACCACCCATCCATTTTCTCCCACTTTATTTTTTAAATTACCTCAGCGCAGCATCTGATTTACTATTATAAATGTTTGGTTAAGATTATAAACAATAATTGTATTTACAGTACGTAAAATTATGTTGGCTAGCTGCATTATTTGATTTTGTAACGTCACAAGAATCTCCAAAAATGACAGGGTGGCAAAATGCTGAGTCTGGTTGGATTGGCCACTTCAACCTGGGTACAGCACGAGAATTTTGAAAATGATGAAAGTGATGGATAGGCACGGAAGAGCATCTATCTGGCCCAGAGTTCAGAGGACCGGTGTTCAAATCCCCGCCCCGCCTGTGTGGGTTTTCTCTGAGCACTCTGGTTTCCTCCCACTTCCCAAAAACGTGCATTAATTCAAGACTCTAAATTGCCCTTGGGTTTGATTGTGAATGCATATGATTGTTTGTCTCATTGGGCCCTGCGATTGTCCCCCGCCTCCTGCCTGAAGATAGCTGGGATAGGCCTCAGCACTCCCGTGACCCTTGTGAGGATAGGCAGCTCAGAAAATGGATGGACTGTTTTCAACATGTCTCCTTGATTCATGCGCAATAGAATCCATAATTTGTTACGGAGGATTTTAGAGGTGTTTAATGTGATCATTTTGTATTTAATTATTATTTTTTTTTAAATTCCACATGGATAATAATGTTCACTTTGTCCATTGCCGATTTGATTAGCTGGACACTGCTGTTAAATCTCACTTAACCATCTTCACCCAGTGTCGAAATGATGTCTTCTTCTGTGATGGATGGCTTGGGAAGAGCCGTGGTCGGAGTCTGGCGGGCCCACACTGCCCTCGATGAGTCGGAGGGCCCCGAGAGCTCCCCGGAGGCCCCCGACCGCTTCCGCAAGCTGCGCTCCTCGTCCTCCCTCAACTCGCTGCGCATGTCCCTGCGTAAGCGTCTCCCCCTGCGCAGCGTCCAGGCAAACTCCCTTCCGGAAAATGCCAGCGACGAGCCCACCGAGGGGCAGCCCAAAACCAGCGCCGTCCGCAAGCTGACGCGCACCGCTCGGAATTCAGTCAGCGGGGTGTATCAGGTGCCTACGCTCGGGACAAAAGGACACATATGTGTCTTTCTTTATCATCATTCGTTATCGTCTCCCACTCAGAGGTTCCAGAGGAGCAGGGAGTTCTCCCGCGACCAGTGCTTGGTGGCGACGCCGGGTCGCACCCGTGACGGGGAGGAACCCGCCTCCCCGGCGTCTCGCACCCCGAGACGCACCCCCAGGTCCGCAGTCACGACCGGGCGAACGCCAGGCTCCCGAGGGAGGAGCACCCCCGACGGCAACGTTCGTGGGGTGAAGCGCGGGGGAGGGAGAAGGCAGCTGGTTCGCATGGCGGCGCTGCGAAGCCCTTTTGCATCTCCTAACACGCAGAATCAAATGCTGTGAGTGACGTGGAAGCTTTTCCCGTGCATACATGTTCATTTGTTTCCTTCATTCTGAGTTTTTAACCATCTTTGCCGCGACAGGAAATTTGACCAGGATCTGGAATCTGTCTCAAGTGGACTCAGGAGGCTTAAACGTCTCTCGAGAGCCTTCGACGAGCTCATCGGAAGAGATGACAAGTAAGACCTCTTAATACGATACACAAAATAAATCACCACAGTATACTGTGAAATAATGGCACATATTAAAGACACCAATGATTAAAGAGAATTTTGATCCAGCATGGACAAACATACGATAGTATATCATAATGACTGACTCTGACCATATTTGTGTGTGTGTGTGTGAATGAGTGCGTTTGCGTGTGAATGAAACGTCTGTCTTCGAGCGAGCCGTTGCTCTTGAATCCAGAGAGAATCCGCCCAATCAATCCCAGCTGGCGTCCCCCCACCATTTTCCTCCCACCCGCATTCTTCCCGCCTCGATTTTCAAAATGTGCGCAGGCCCGAACCGCTGAAAATTCCAAGAATGTTTTTTTTTTTTTTTTTTTTTTTTTTTTTGTCTGGGAGAGTTTTTGCATGTCACTTCCTGCTGTGGTGTTCTATGTGTGGAATTAAAGCGGTTGGCCCACATAATCATGGATTGTTGTTCCCCCTCCCCACCCTCCCTCCTGCACCAGGCGCTTCGGCTATTCCCAAATTGCGGAGTAAGGGGAGAAGGTAAATACATAATCATAAATGACGACGACTAAAAGAGGAATGATGAGCATGTGATGGAGATGCATGTTCTTGGACTAAAAACAACACACTTTTCTTTTACTAACTGTTCTGCACTTACAGTGGAACCTCTATTGGTACATCAAATAATAACACGCCAGGCCCATACAATTAGAAAAGAAATCAAATAGCATTGTTATTTCCATTGTCTTTAATTTATAAGATTTTTCATCCAACATGAAATGTTTAAAAAGTTGAATATATTTTTGAACCAGTGGTGCTCAAACTTTTTACATCAAGTACCACTTAAAAAAATGTTTGGCTCCCCAAGTGCCATCGTCGCAACCAACGTTAAATAGAGTAGTGTGACAGGCTCCTATTTTTACATAAACATTTCTGAAATGTTCTGTAATTAAGCGGCAACTTTTTTCACACACCTTAAACCCTGCGGCTTATGCGGTGACGCGGCTAATTTGTGCATTTTTTTTTTCTAACGGCCGCAAGGGGGCACTCGAGCGGAAAAGGTAACCGTGAGGAAGCCGAGGAAGTGACTTTAACCGGTGTTTTTTTTTTTTTTTTTTAAACCGGCTCTGTTGCCGCTGCGCTAGCGTTAGCGCTGTGCTAGCATGTTGCTGCTGTGTTACAGCCTCGTCGCCGTGATTTTTTTTTACCAGTATGTTTTTTTTTTTTTTAAATTTAACCACCCCTGTTAGCGCTGTGCTACCGTGTTGCTGCTGTGTTACTGCGGCGTCTGATTTTTACCGGCATGTTTTTTTTTTTTTTTTTTTTTTTTAACCACCCCTGTTAGCTCTGTGCTAGCGTGTTGGTGCTGTGTTACTGCCGCATCATAGGCATTGTTTGGAAAGAAAAGCTAAGGCATATTATTTAAACTTTGAAAACTATTTTTGTGTACCATCTTTCTTTGTAAATATCTCATGTTTCAATGTGGGCACATGCGGCTTTTAATCAGGTGTGGCTTGGGTATGTACAAAATGCTTTTTCCTTTAAAAATGTCCTGATGAGGCTTATAATGAGGTGCGCTTTATAGTCCAGAATTTACGGTATATTATTGCAAACCACTGTAGCATTATGCACAGTTTGAAAATTAAAACATTGTACTGAAATATTAAAATAAAAAAACTCTTTAAATCATAATTCACGACAGAATTGCACAATAAAATCAAAACTGTGGAAGCAAAAGTGTTAAAAATATGTACAAATGTATTAAAAAGTTAACTAAATTGTACTCAGTTATTAAAATAGCTGTCAATTTGTAAATACAAGAAAAAAAAGTTTCATTACTACTATGACATAATTTTTGGTAAACAATTTTCTTTGACGGACCTTTTGGCATGACATCAATCCTAAGTGACATTTCAAGGTTTCACTCTTTACTCCTTTCTTTGAAAACACTTTCACCGCATCTCCTAACTTTCCTCGTGCGTCTCGACAGTGCGCTAACAACTGAAGAACTAATCGGAGTATTGATCGTCTGCTGATTTATGGTTCCTTCAGGTGCAAAACACCAGACATGTGTGGCGGTTCGTCAGCCACCATGATGATGATGAGGAAGCTTGACCCCAACGGGAAGCTCAGCTGCTCCAACCTGAGCCGCAGAGCCTTGCGGGTGTCAGGGCAACTTGGCGGCTGGGCCCACGCCCTCCGCAAATGAGGGCTTCACTAAGTTTATATGCATTGCATGGGACCTTTTTTTTATGTACGTTGCCATGTTATAAACACCAAGGTCTCTCTTTTTTTTTTTTTTTTTTTTTTTTTTAGCCAGAGAACACAAAGCTACCTTATATTACTTTAAAGATTTTTTTTCCTCCAAACTCATCTATTTTCCCATGTTGGTTGCTTTGCTAATTAGGTAATTATGGGTCAACTATTGTAAAGTGTGGCTACTAACGCTATTCTTGTTTTTTGTTTTTTTTTATGTTTGTCCTCTAGCTGCTACAACCAAATGTATTCGTTACAATGTTCTGTAAACACTTTTTTTTTCTCCCCACAAATTGGAACCTCTGTACTCATCAACATTTTAGTTCTTTGGGGTAGGGAAAAACACCTGAACTGTACCTGTAGAACTAACACTAATGTACTAATATGCACCGATTTTACTAATATTTATGTCACTTCTTTTTATAGGGTTTTCCATCTGAATGTGTTTTTTTTATATGCCTTTTGTATCATTTTTCTACAAACTGTATGTCTCTGAAGCCGATCTGGGCACTTTAAATGTGACCTGTGGGTTATTTGTGTCTACTTGTTTTATAATGTGATGAGCAAGACTTTATAGGTCAAATTGAGCAATTAGGTGCCATGTAACACGTCCATAGACCACCTTTCTACCTCCTGGAAGGGGTAAAAATTGTCAAAATGTGAATAAAACTTGTTTATAGTGCACGTGGTCATTGGTCATGATAAATTTCTATATTTCCAAGTCATGTAAAATGGGAATGTATAAGAAAGTAGTTTCTTTTCTGTGTTGTATTGGAGGACTTCCCAATTTGGGACGCAATAGTGTTTTCTGGGATTGCCCATTTTTGAATGTTCTGGGAGGGTAAGATGCCCTTTTTTGTACATACAGTGTCCCTTTTGTTCGTAAAAATAGTCTTTTACTTTTGTCTGGAAAAAAAAAATCCAGACATTGTAGCACATTTGCCATGCAGTTCCAAGGACTCGGGTTCAAATCCGGCCTCACTTGCATGGAGTTTGCACGTTATCCCTGTACTGGTGTGGGTTGTCTTCCAGTACTTCAGTTTTCTGCCCATTCGAAAACCATAGGTCACATTGACCCCTCTAAATTGCCCAAAAGTGTTTGTGTGAGAGTGAAACTTGCTGTGCCATTGGCTGGTGACCAGTTCAAGGTATTCTCCCGCTTCTGCCCAGGGTCAGCTGAGATAGGCGCCAGCACCCCCCTGACCTGTGTGAGGATAAGCGGAATGGAAAATGGATATGCAATAAGATTACAAAAGAAGAAGAAAAATTACAGCAGGTTTGATGTATTCTTCTGGTTTAAAAAAAATATTTTTCGTCAAGTAATTCTCAAGAGTTAAAGTGGTGAGATGTAAAATGGACTTATTTACACAACTACAAATCTGACATGGTGGAAAAATGCTTTATGTAAATAATATTGTTATAATGAAACTTAAATCATGGAAAAAAAGAAATCATTCCAATGCACAAGTTGCTTTATTTGTACACATTTATTTTAACATGCAATTAAAGGGAGGATGCAGTGAAACGTTCAGTAATGTAACGTGTTTTTTCCTAGCAGTGTTAATGTTCAAAGGGCACATAATATTACAGCGATTTATAATTATTTATATACTTAAGTCGGTCAGTATCGTGGCACTTGGAGAGGTTCAGTACTGCACTGTACTGTATTTTAGGACTGTGGTATGGCTGATAAGCGACCTTCGTCGAGTTGGTCCCTTGTCGCTTGCCGTCATCAGGCCGACGCCTCACCCGGGTAAACTCCGCCCCCTCCTCGTCTCTCCGGCTTTGTAGTGTCCACGCTGCGGCAACCTGCTTCACGTTGTGACGCCGCAAAAAGATCAACAATGGCTCTCCACGTTCCCAAAGCTCCGGGCTTTGCCCAAATGTTAAAGGATGGCGCTAAGGTGAGCTTAAATCTTGAGTGTTATGTTGCAGCCTTGCCTGTTTTTTTTCCCTCGAGAATCGTTGTGAATCAAGTTGCTAGCCATTTAGCATTAGCCGCCTTATTAGCACTTAGCTTCATTCACATGCTGAGAGAGTAGAGAGAAAGTTCTGGAATTCAACAGAGATGCTTTTAATATTCAGACCTCCACTACATCACTGTGTTTTTTTTTTTTTGGGGGGGGGTAAAACGAAAGTGAATATACATATGTTTACTTTATTATTCTTGATATGACAGGTTAGCAGTTTAGCCAAGTTGTCATGAGTGATGCTAATGGTAAGGGAAGTAATTCTCGTTAGTTATCCCCCCCCCCCCTCCCCGAGGTTACATTTTAAAGTAAGAGAAAATAGGATGCACGTATTATTACGGGCATTTAATGACACGGTTAGGGCTATATTTGGGGGGGGTATATGGGTTTCTTGGAGGAAAAAGCATTCCAAAAATAAGAAGAAGCATTTGGGGGGGGATGCAAGTTTATTATTTTCAGCAAGTTTGAAAAAGATTTACTCCAAGAAAATTTCTCAAAATTTTTAAATTAGTAGTAATATGGCAAAAGTCTTAAAAACAAAGAAAAAAGCTTTTATCAATGATCCGTTTTAGTACGGCAGTAGCCTCGGGTACAAATCTTTGCCCTCAATGTTACGTTGATTAAAAAAAAAATTCCCGACAGGTGTTCATTTTAAGTAAATAATGCAGCCCTATGGGGGCACAAACCAGTGCAATCTGTAGGCCGGTCCCAAGCCCGGATAAATGCAGAGGGTTGCGTCAGGAAGGGCATCCGGCGTAAAAACTGTGCCAAACAAATATGAGCGTTCATCTAAAGAATCCCATACCGGATCGGTCGTGGCCCGGGTTAACAACGCCCGCCCCCGGCACTGCTAACCTACAGGGCGTCGGTGGAAATTCAGCTACTGTGGGTCGAACACAAAGAAGAGGAGGAAACCGGATCCAGCGTCAGAAGAAAAAGAGGAATGCACAGAGCCTACAACTGAGTGTAGGGACTTTGAATGTTGGGACTATGACAGGAAAAGCACAGGAGTTGGTTGACATGATGATTAGGAGAAAGGTTGATATTCTGTGCATCCAAGAGAGCAGGTGGAAAGGTAGTAAGGCTAGAAGTTTGGGAGCAGGGTTTAAATTATTCTACCACGGATTAGATGGGAAGAGAAATGGAGTAGGGGTTATTTTAAAGGAAGAGCTGGCTAAGAATGTCTTGGAGGTAAAAAGAGTATCAGATCGAGTGATGAGACTAAAATTTGAAATTGAGGGTGTTATGTATAATGTGGTTAGCGGCTATGCACCACAGGTAGGATGTGACCTAGAGTTGAAAGAGAAATTCTGGAAGGAACTAGATGAAGTAGTTCTGAGCATCCCAGACAGCGAGAGAGTTGTGATTGGTGCAGATTGTAATGGACATATTGGTAAAGGAAACAGGGGCGATGAAGAAGTGATGGGTAAGTACGGCATCCAGGAAAGGAACTTTGAAGGGCAGATGGTGGTGGACTTTGCAAAAAGGATGGAGATGGCTGTAGTGAACACTTATTTCCAGAAGAGGGAGGAACATATAGTGACCTACAAGAGCGGAGGTAGAACCACGCAGGTAGATTATATTTTGTGCAGACGATGTAATCTGAAGGAGGTTACTGACTGTAAAGTAGTGGTAGGGGAGAGTGTAGCTCGACAGCATAGGATGGTAGTATGTAGGATGATTCTGGTGGTGGGTAGGAAGATTAAGAAGACAAAGGTAGAGCAGAGAACCATGTGGTGGAAGCTGAGAAAGGAAGAATGTCGTGCGGCCTTCCGGAAAGAGGTGAGACAGGCTCTCGATGGACAACCGAAGCTCCCGGAAGACTGGACGACGACAGCCAAGGTGATCAGAGAGACAGGCAGGAGAGTACTTGGTGTGTCATCTGGTAGGAAAGGGGAGAAGGAGACTTGGTGGTGGAACCCCAAAATACAGGGAGTCATACAAGGAAAGAGATTAGCGAAGAAGAAGTGGGATACTGAGAGGACTGAGGAGAGGCGAAAGGAGTACATCGAGATGCGACGTAGGGCAAAGGTAGAGGTGGCAAAGGCTAAACAAGAGGCATATGAAGACATGTACACCAGGTTGGACACGAAAGAAGGAGAAAAGGATCTCTACAGGTTGGCCAGACAGAGGGATAGAGATGGGAAGGATGTGCAGCAGGTAAGGGTGATTAAGGATAGAGATGGAAATGTGTTGACTGGTGCCGGTAGTGTACTAAATAGATGGAAAGAATACTTTGAGAAGTTGATGAATGAAGAAAATGAGAGAGAAGGAAGAGTTGAAGAGGCAAGAGTGAAGGACCAGGAAGTGGAAATGATTACTAAGGGGGAAGTCAGAAAGGCACTACAAAGGATGAAAAATGGAAAGGCAGTTGGTCCTGATGACATACCGGTAGAGGTATGGAAGCAATTTGGAGAGATGGCTGTGGAGTTTTTGACCAACTTATTCAACAGAATACTAGCGGGCGAAAAGATGCCTGAAGAATGGAGGAAAAGTGTTCTAGTTCCCATTTTTAAGAACAAAGGGGATGTTCAGAGGTGTGGGAACTATAGAGGAATAAAGTTGATGAGCCACACAATGAAGTTATGGGAAAGAGTAGTGGAGGCTAGACTCAGGACAGAAGTAAGTATCTGCGAGCAACAGTATGGTTTCATGCCTAGAAAGAGTACCACAGATGCATTATTTGCCTTGAGGATGCTCGTGGAAAAGTACAGAGAAGGTCAGAAGGAGCTACATTGTGTCTTTGTGGATCTAGAGAAAGCCTATGACAGAGTACCAAGAGAGGAACTGTGGTACTGCATGCGTAAGTCTGGTGTGGCAGAGAAGTATGTTAAAATAGTACAGGACATGTATGATGGCAGCAGAACAATGGTGAGGTGTGCCTTAGGTGTGACAGAGGAATTTAAGGTGGAGGTGGGACTGCATCAGGGATCAGCTCTGAGCCCCTTCCTGTTTGCAGTGGTAATGGATAGGCTGACAGATGAGGTTAGACTGGAATCCCCTTGGGCCATGATGTTCGCAGATGATATTGTCATATGCAGTGAAAGCAGGGAGCACGCAGAGGAACAATTGGAAAGATGGAGACATGCACTGGAAAGGAGAGGAATGAAGATTAGCCGAAGTAAAACAGAATATATGTGCGTGAATGAGAAAAGTAGAGGGGGAAGAATGAGGCTACAGGGAGAAGAGATAGCGAGGGTGGACGACTTCAAATACTTGGGGTCAACAATACAGAGCAATGGAGAGTGTGGTCAGGAAGTGAAGAAACGGGTCCAAGCAGGTTGGAACAGCTGGCGAAAGGTGTCTGGTGTGTTATGTGACAGAAGAGTGTCTGCTAGGATGAAGGGCAAAGTTTACAAAACAGTGGTGAGGCCGGCCATGATGTACGGATTAGAGACGGTGGCACTGAAGAAACAACAGGAAGCTGAACTGGAGGTGGCAGAAATGAAGATGTTGAGGTTCTCGCTCGGAGTGACCAGGTTGGATAGGATTAGAAATGAGCTCATTAGAGGGACAGCCAAAGCTGGATGTTTTGGAGACAAGATTCGAGAGAGCAGACTTCGATGGTTTGGACATGTTCAGAGGCGAGAGAGTGAGTATATTGGTAGAAGGATGCTGAGGATGGAGCTCCCAGGCAAAAGGGCGAGAGGAAGACCAAAGAGAAGGTTTATGGATGTGGTGAGGGAAGACATGAGGGCAGTTGGGGTTCGAGAGGAAGATGCAGGAGATAGGCTAAGATGGCAAAAGATGACACGCTGTGGCGACCCCTAACGGGACAAGCCGAAAGGAAAAGAAGAAGAAGTTCATTTTAAGTAAATATTATGTCATCTTTTGCAGCACTATTCAGGTCTTGAAGAGGCAGTTTTTCGGAACATCCGAGCCTGTAAGGAACTTTCACAGACCACACGCTCAGCCTACGGGCCCAATGGTATGTGCCCTGTATATAGATATGTCAATATTATTATTATTATTATTATTATTATTATTTTTAATCACTAAAGTTCATCAATGGATATTCAGTGGCACTCTCCCTTCTCTTTTAGGCATGAACAAAATGGTTATAAATCACTTGGAGAAGCTGTTTGTCACCAATGACGCTGCCACCATCCTCAGAGAGCTGGAGGTACGCAACCAGCATTTGAGCTCACCATCTCAGCGACACGATCACTTGGTTAAGTCTAATTTCTGTCCTGTAACTTGTTAGGTGCAGCATCCGGCGGCCAAAATGATCGTGATGGCCTCCCATATGCAGGAGCAGGAGGTGGGCGACGGCACCAACTTTGTCCTGGTGTTCGCCGGCGCTCTGCTGGAACTGGCTGAGGAACTCCTAAGGATGGGGCTTTCAGTTTCAGAGGTTCATTTGTGTTGATTATGTTCAAGGAGACATATTATGCACTGTTTTCACAATTTAAAACAGTTTGGTTGTTTTCATAACTTATCCGTGACAAAATACACCAAGAATAATGAATGTTTGTATGTTTTAAAAGTGGAACATCACAAAATGTGGAAAAGTGAAGTGTTGTGAATACTTTCGGGAAGCACTGTAACGGGTGTCTATATTGACCTGTGCTTGGCCATAGGTAATCGAAGGCTACGAGAAGGCGTGCCGGAAGGCGCTAGAGCTCCTGCCCGAGTGTGTGTGCTCATCAGCCAAGAACCTCCATGACATCAAGGAAGCTTCAGCGCTGATCCGCACGGCTGTCACCAGCAAACAGTACGGCAACGAGGACTTCCTGTCCAACCTCATTGCGCAGGCTTGTGGTAGGCACCAGGGCATCACCCTCGACGTCACACCAGTCGAGTCTCCCCTTTGGAAGACCTTTTTCTTTTGTGTTTCAGTGTCCATCTTCCCAGAGTCCGGCAGTTTCAACGTTGACAACGTCCGAGTGTGCAAGATTCTGGTGAGTATCTTGAAATGTGTGGATTATTTATTAGTTTTCTTTTGCTTTTGGGCCTTCCTGATATTCCGCTACCCCTTCTCAGGGTTGTGGCGTGACGGCGTCCTCAGTGCTGCATGGTATGGTGTTCAAAAAGGAAGCTGAAGGAGACGTCACATCGGTGAAAGACGCCAAAATTGCAGTCTTCTCCTGCCCCTTTGACTGCATGGTGACTGAGACCAAGGTAAGTGAGATGCAGAGCCGCCAGTCACACTAAAATCCTGTGCTTAAACCCCCCCAAAATTTTTTAAACGATTCAAACGCTGTCGTATTTTGCCACTTAAGAAGCATGATTATTCCCCTTTCCCGAATAATTAAGTGTGGACTGGCCTGTAGGGTACTGTGCTGATCAACAATGCCAAGGAGCTGATGGACTTCAGCAAGGGAGAGGAGGACATGATGGAGACCCAGGTCAGGGCCATCAAGGAGGCGGGCGCCAATGTGGTGGTGACGGGCGGCAAGGTTGCTGACATGGCGCTGCACTACGCAAACAAGTACAAGTTGATGGTGGTTAGGTAATGCTGCAATTAAACATATTATATTCCAAAAATTAAATATTTTATTATTGTTTAAAAACAATTACTGTACGCATTAAAAATAGCAAGTTTTTTTGGTTGCCATTTTAAATGGCTTAATGTGACTGACAAGATAAGATGTTTAATTTAAAAGAAGTAAATATATGTAATAGTAATTTATAAAAACAGAGAATTTTGTTTTCTGTGCTTCTTTAGACTCAACTCCAAGTGGGACCTGAGGAGGTTATGCAAGACAGTGGGAGCCGTAGCTCTGCCGAGGCTGGTGAGCTTGCCCTCATCTTGTCCATTTTTTTGGGCAAGAACAGCCCCCCCCCCCTATTTATTATTACTTTTTTAAATACTCTTTGATTGCACCGTAGACTGGGCCTACCCCTGAGGAGATGGGTCACTGCGATAGTGTTTCCCTGACAGAGGTCGGTGACACTCAGGTTGTAGTCTTCAAACACGGTGCGTCCTTTTGTCACTGTCAATTTTTTGTCCAATTGAAGCTTGACTTTTTAATGCAGTATTTGTTTATTTTATCGGTTTAGAAAAAGAAGACGGGGCCATCTCCACAGTGGTAATCCGCGGCTCCACGGACAACCTGATGGACGATATCGAGCGTGCCATCGACGACGGAGTAAACACCTTCAAGGTCTTGGTTAGGGTGAGTGGCCTCATGTGCAGAGGAATAACTGATCACTTTTAACTTTTGTTTTGTCACCACAAATTGAACATTACCTATATGTCTTAATTGCTTTTGATTAAAAAAGCACACCAATGTTGAAGAATTTTAGCAAAAACGTTTGTATCTTATTTGAGCATTGCTTAGCCTGTTTAGAGGGAGTGAGTGAGGGAGGTTTTGTGTAAATTTGTGAAGTCATTTCAGAATCTGATAAAATTGAGATGGGCTTGGATGCTCAAAGGATAGACTTGGTTGTTTAAATGTCAAGTGTCATGCCTATAAACATTCTAAATCTAGATATTGTAATGAAAAATACATATAACATTCGCTTCAATGTCCATATGAAAAAATAAATATAAGTGGCGAGCGCATCATCCATGCGCAATGTTGCGGAACTCTCATTTGACATCCAAGCGGTAGCCATATTGCCTGCCTCCTCTGTTCATTACGTCACACCGCGACATTCGTCATTGAAAACATGCTCTGCCACCTACTATGGGACACGGAAGTTCTTTTCAAAGAAGAGAACATCTCACAATCGAGTGAAGTGACCGGGGCAATATCACCCTATCGTTTCAAGCCATATTTAGATGATATGCGGATCACTTACGACAGACTCCCAGACAGTATGTATGAGCCAGCCCGGCCAAAGCCGTGCCTCGTCTGCTTGAGTGGGCGTCTGCTACTAACGTCACTTCCTGCTTCTTCTCGAAAACAAATCCGTACAAAGGATTTTCATGGCGGGAGTGACAAAAAGCCACATACGTCAAAATCACGTTATGTGGTGAAAAAACGGATGGGTCCATTCCGGGTGCCTTTTTGTCCATTAATAACATACTAAAAATCATGCATTTCATGACAGTGGGACTTTAATTTCACACTTGTTGGGTGGGAAGTCATCCCAGAGACATGTATAAAACATTTAATATAGAAGTCTGTTTTCCATAATGTGTCCCTTTTCCCTGTTTCCAGGACAACCGTCTAGTCCCTGGAGCGGGAGCCACCGAGATTGAGTTGGCCAAGCAGATCACTTCCTTTGGAGAGGTACGCGCCTTCATTTGGTCGTGCTTTGAAACGTTCTTCATCAAGTGACATTTTTGTATTCTTCTACCTCGTTGTTCAGACCTGCCCGGGTTTGGAGCAGTACTCCATCAAAAAGTTTGCAGACGCCTTTGAGGCATTGCCGCGCGCCCTGGCGGAAAACTCTGGCGTGAAGGCCAACGAGCTCATCTCTAAGATGTACTCGGCGCACCACGAGGGCAACAAGAACGCGGGCTTCGATATTGAGGTGGACCACAAATCGAGAGAAAAGTCTTGTTAGAATGTCGGGTGCAATTATGCGGTCTTGTCTGTTGGTTAGGGTCTGTAAAATCAGAGGTCTGCTGTATTTTGCTAAAGATAAATATGGGATCATTTTTTTTCCGTGTTTTTTTTTTTGTTATTTTAGGAAAAGATTAGCTCATTGCTATAGAGGTTTAATATTCGTTAACTCAAATCCGGCCATTTACTTTTGCAGACAAACATTTTTCAACGGATAGGCGGAAAAAGCTTCTTGTCCAGCTTGTTTTTGAAAATCTATATCTATCTACAGTATATAACTGTAAAAATAGACACCAGTTTATGACCACATTCAATCACTTTCACTGCAGGATTTGCAATAATATTACTAAAGCCATCCGACTCCTGATGTTGACTGTACATACATAATGTGTCCTTTGCCAGGGAGACGGCCCCTCAGTGAAGGATGTGGCCGAGGCTGGCATCCTGGATCCTTACTTGGTCAAATACTGGGGCATCAAACTGGCCACCAACGCCGCCGTTACAGTACTGCGAGTGGACCAGGTACGATATTCGACAAAGGACACAAACATTGGTCACTCGCGTCAGGTCCAAAGGGTTTTCGTTTGGCAGGTTAGCTTAGTTTTGTGTGTACATGTGCGACCCAGATCATCATGGCTAAGGCCGCAGGGGGACCCAAGTCTCCCAAGCAGAGGGGCCATTGGGACAAGGACGACTGGGAAGAGGAACCTGATAAATTTGAAACGCATCACTAGAGCGTGCAGTCAGTAGGTCCTGGAACGTGTTTGTGGTTTAATTTTGTTTTTCACGGTTGAAATGTTGCCCGTCCTTACTAACTTCAGTAAACGTTTAAAAAACAAAACAGGTAAATCAATCTTTGCCAAATGGATTCCCTCAAAACAAATGCGATGGTGTGATTGCATGCGCATGTTTCATTGAAGGTCACCGAATTTGTTGGAATGTTATTCAATAACGTTTTTTGCATGTCACCAGCAGGTTTTGTTCTTTTTATGCTGGACCTTAATGATTGGTCCTTAACATCTAAGTTGTGTGTGCACTACGGGATGACGTTTAGAGGCACCACGTGTGTGTATTTCCTCAAATAGTGGTATCTAATGTAAAAGATGCCTTCCCTCAATCAGTTATCCCCTTGATTGTTGCAATTTTTCATCCCCCCATAAATAGGGGTTCGCAATGACATCTGTCAGCCTGATGCAGGTGACGTTTACAGGTGGTTATCAAAGGCAAACTGCTGCTGTTAAAACAATCCAAGAGTAATTCTGTGGCTTCAATAAACAAAATTCAAAGTTGGGATTTGTGATTCCAAGGGCTTGGCACTCTTTACAGTTGTTAATTACCTTTTCTGCGTAATATTCCACAAATTGTCTTTTGGCTGCCACAGCGAGCAAAGAACTTCTTCAAACGAATGGTGAAAAAGGACACTTGTCAGACGTCCTTCGAGGCATTTCTGGCCCAAATCATGGCTGATTTGAGGTTCTGTTTCCTCTCCTTTTCCCAGATCATCATGGCCAAACCAGCGGGGGGCCCCAAACCTCCGCAGGGAAAGAAGGACTTTGACGAGGACGACTGATCTCACCCGCTCCCCGCTCTTTTTGAAGTGTTTATTTAAAGCTAAGCAGTTTTGGTTTATTTTGCAGTAATTCTTTGCAACATCAGATGACTGGAGAGATGGCAGTGTTACGTGGTCTTCCTCGCAAATAAAAGGAACTTGCAGTCAAGTCTGGCTATAATTTGATTTTATTATGTTATTCACGTATTGGGATATTTTTAGAACAGCACATAATGCATTATTTGTCGTTTCTCTTGAATAATGTATCCCATTCGGCCGTTTAAAGTCGACATGAATGGAAATTGACTTTGGAGACCGGTGGGCGGTGCTTAATACCAGTCCCGCAGTTTCCGCGCTGCCATTGGCTAACGAGCCTGTGGACGACAGTGTGTCTACGTCACCCGCATACAGGATTAACATTTTTTTTTTCCCCCCTCATTTTATGTAGAAACATTACGGCGCTTCGCTCCATTTCTTACCAGATTACCGTGACAAATTGACGCGTTCCCTCAACCTCGCGAGGTTTACCTGACCCCATTTGGTTCGAGAAGGTTCCGGAGGCGCGCGACGGTCGGCACCGATGAGACGCGTTCGCGCGCGCTGTCACGCAAATGGGGGCCGACGGCAGCAAGAAGGTAAGAGGGGAGAGGGGGTGGGGGTGACATTTTGAGACGGACGCAATGAAGCTGGTGATGTGAGTGGGTTCCTGTTTCCATGGTAATCATTCGGCCCGCGAAGACTTGTTTTCGAAGGTGGTTTGCCGTCCTTTCCTGGAAAAGCGGTACTTGATGGTTTATGACTACAGTGGAGAAGATAATATGCTACGCTTCGTTGCACACAGCCGCACGTCGGCTATATGGGCCATATGCATGTATCAGTCACGTGACTAACCACTTCATTGGTAGTTCTTTGGCATAATCTAACCCTTCAAACAACCCAGTGATGTCTAACAGTGATCAAAACATTTTGTCAAATCGATAATGAGCCTTAGTGTCGCTGTAAAGGAACTGCAACACTGGAGAAGTATAAGCATCATGAAAGGACAGTTGTGTAGTGTGGGCTCTTGTGTGTTCCTCCAAATTTGAATATTTAAACTGGCTTGGTGATGAAATTCTCTGTCCACCTGTAATAATGCAATGTGCTTGGTGCAGTGCATGTGACAGATGAGCTCCAAAAATGAGCCAATTTTTTTTTTAAAAAATGTGCTGTGTAATCTTTAATCTATGTGGTATTTTGACACAAGCATGTAACAGAAATATCATTAAGACTGCTGGGAAAGGTTTGTAGTTGTGGGGAAAACTTCAGAAGTTTTTCTTGGATGACTTCCTATATTCCACCAGAGGCCGGTTGATGGGCAGAAGGACGAGCCGCTGTCGTCAGGCTGGCGTGGCTTCCTGTCCGGCGTGGGGGTGTCGCTGCCCGCCACCCTGTGCCGCCTGGCGCCGCCCGCCTTGCGATTGGGTCGGCAGCGCATGTTGCAAGGGAGGGCGCCTGACATCCCAGAGCACGTCCTGAGGCTGGCGGGCGTGGGGCCCGACAAGCTGAGAGCTGAGTGGAGTCTGCCCGGCTTCGTCACCATGTTCCTGCCCGAGTTCCCTCACAGGGCCGTGCCGGGAGAAGAACGCTTTCAGGTGGAAAGCTTTTTCAACTTGGCCCTCTGCCTGATTTGTGCTTGTTTTGAGATGTGTGGTGGTGTCTTGCTTTGTCAGGTGTTAGGTTATATCGCCAAAGGCTCTTTTGGACCCATCCTGAAAGTGAAGGACAAGACCAAACAGCGAACATACGCTGTCAAGGTGGGCCTCAGCGATTGTTTGAACGACTCAATAATCCTTTCATAAAAATAGGTCAAAGCCGAAATCTCTGCCTCCAAGCTTTGCAGAAATTAATTTTGCGCAAACACACGTTAACTTAAAATAAAAGAGCCTTGCTTCACTTAATACAATAAGAAAAAGAGCAAGATACACTTCAAATCAGATCATGTAACATGACGACGAGTGTGTGGTGACAACATTGTTCCGGTCTCCAGGTGATACCCAAATCTGAAATCCTTCGACTGGGCGTCCTGGAGCAATCTAAAGAAGAGGTTATAGTTCAGGTTTGTACTTCTCCAGTGAGTACACATTGCAGAAAAAAAAACAAAAAAACATTTGAATTTCCCGCCGCTTTTAGCGTCTACTCCCCCCTGGAGCCAATCCGTGGCACAACTCTTTCAATTTTGCCCGCAGCGTCAGATTCGCCATCCGTTTGTCCATGACCTGCAGGACTGTTGGCAGACGCAACGCCACCTCTACATTAGTGAGTCAACCATAGAGTAGTTGAACCCTTTGAGCCTACACCCAAAGACCCCCCACTCCAACCTCACGTTACACATCCTCTCCTCCAAACTGGAAATCCCCCCCCCCTCCCCGCAAAATCCTGAGGCTCAGAAAATTGTGATGTGTTGCCTCCTCTTCTTCTGCTTGCACCCTTTTTATCCTCCTATCCAATCGTTCAGTGACTCTGAAAGTGTGACCTACTTTGTTTTGCTGCCTTGCCCCACTCCGAAAGAGCACATGCTGGCCCTCTGGACTTCAGAGAACCCGCCTAACCCCACTCCACTCACCGACTCCCTCCACTTTTGTGCTTGACGTCACATCCATAATACACACAAACTGAGCGTATGCGGTTGATCAATATAATGTGATCATTCTTTGCCGGTTATTTAAGATAACCGGCACCTTACACAACAGAAATGAATCCGACTCGAACTAAAGTAGAGAAAAGTGCGGCAGGTTCTGTCGTACATATCGGTGTCAATAAAGGTCCCATATTTGGGCTATTTAGACCTCCATAGTGTGAGTCTCTTACATGGATTTAGTACAAAAGTGTCAATTTCCATCCATAAAAATTTTCCGATCTTATTTGAACAAAAGAAATGTCATACGAATGTCCCAAAAAGGCCCCTTCTGGCAGCTACTGCTGTATGACCCAGTTTGTATCCACTTTCTCCATATTTGGTGAAGACGGCCCACTTTCCTCCGATTGGTTGTGATGTTGACAGTGCTGGCGCTGGAGTGGAGAAGTAGGCGGAGGCCTTCACTAGTGATGTAGATAAGCTCGAGAAATCCGAACGACTCGATTTCAGGCCTCTCGACAGAAAAATGTCTGGAACTCGGGAACTTGTAGATGATTTTGATTCATATTTCACGTTTACTGAGGCACCATACAGCCAATATAACATCCCAGATAGCAGAAAAAGATGTTTGACTTTTATAAAGACGAGTCAGATATGATAACCACCTTGTGGCACATTAGAAATATGCTGGTGCCTCAAAATACAAGCTGTTGTCTGGCATTTAAAAAAAAAAATCTTATTATTGCCACTTTCATTTGAAATTTCCTGCCAAGCTAAACGAAAAAAAAAAAAAAAATCAAGATTTTTTTTTTTTTATGTTGTGTATCCAAAAACGTGTAACTTTGCCTTAAAATGCTAACACATAATCAGAAGCCCCACAGATGGGGTAAAGAATAGCATCAGTGTTGAAGTGTTATGACCTTCCAAGGCTGAAAGTTTCAGCACTGGATATTTGGGCACAAATGTCAACAGATAGAAAGACAATAGATCCATTATCAGAAGGCTTATTATCTTGATCCTCTGCGAAGAATAACTAATATTCTTGAAGCTTACTGTGAGAAGTGTCTTTATTATACTGCTCCTTGGGTGGCCGTTGTGCACCCACCAGAATGAGCAGAAAAATGTCCATTAAGTTGAAGCAAAAAATGTGGCAAAAACGGTTTAATTGTTAACATATTTAATTATGTCACACCTGGATGTTTTTCTACAGTAAAACATTTTCAAGTGCAATTTTCCTCGGTAAAGACCACTTGCAAAAAAATTTTTCTTGGCTTCTTTTTGTTTTAAACAAAGGACTGGCATTTCCTTTCATTCCAATGGGGAAAGATTGTGTGTAGTTACGGAATGAAATTAACACATATCTTAAATCTATGGAGACAAAATCAAATTTTGTCAAACTTTATTCAGGTAAGAATGTTAGCTGGGGGATGACCAGTGTTGCCAAGGCTGGCTGTTTTTTCATGACTGCTTGTCTTTTCCCTTCTAGTGTGCGACTACTGCGGCACCGGCGACCTGTACACCTACTGGCAGATGATCGGACTCTTCTCAGAGGACACCGTGCGGGTGTTTGCCGCCGAGCTGGGCTGCGCGCTGGGTGAGCTCACGAGTCACGTTTACAACTATTAAAAGACATGAGTGTAATTAACATAAAGAGCTGCTCCTGTGGTGCGATAGCAAATATAGAGCAAGTTTGTTCATATGTGCTCTTTTTTTCCCTTCAGGATTTCTTCACGACTTTGGTATAATCCACAGAGACGTGAAGGTATGAAAGGCCGATGTTTTTTTTTTCCCTTTTTTTTTTTTTTTTTGCCTCATTTGTCGTGTGTGTTGTCGTCCGGTTTCACATCACAATCACCGAGTTAGTGGCCCAACTTGGTGTCCTCACGTTAGAACCTGTAAGCGAGAGTATAAAGCAAGTTCACCATTGTTGCTCCTTGACCTTTTTCCGAACGGATTGGGGAGAAGAATCACACTCAACACAAAAAATTAAATTAAAATTTGGCCCAATTGTCGGTTTGTGTGTATTTTACTTTCTTTGCAGTGGTGTCCAGCTGTGTCATATTGAGAGCCGTTTGTGATGTTTTGACCTCCTCGTTGAGTTGAAATAACGGGCGAAAAATATTAGAAATTGCTCTCAGCATGCCACGTTTCAAACTGTAAGATTGTTATATAAACATGGATTAGTTGGAGACTCTAAATTGTCCCAATTGTGGGTGTGAATGCTCGATTGGCTGGCAACCAGTTCACGGTGTGCCCCGCCACCTGCCCCGGAGTTAGTTGGGATAGGCTCCAACGCTCCTGTGACCCTTGTGAGGATAAGCGGCTCAGAAGATGCATGGATGGATGGATGTATACTGTATATCATAGAGAATTCTCATTCCTTTCCAGATGGAGAACATCCTGCTGACAGACAACGGTGAGTCAACACATTTGTCCAGCAGAGGGCAGGAAGGTGCCGTCTTGTACTGGCCCAGAGGACATCCTGACATTCCCTTAATACTTGTTTGTCATAAATAGAAATGACAGCGATGGATGTGTGTGTGTGTGTGTGTGTGTGTGTGTGTGTGTGTATGTGGGGGGGGGGGACTTTTGGATGCTTAAATGGTTCATAATTAATGCTTCTTCCAGGGCACCTCCGCCTGGCTGACTTTGGTTTGTCCCGCCGCCTGGAGCGGGGAGGACGGGCTTTCACCATCTGCGGTACAATCCAATACATGGGTGAGGAACGTTCCAGCACATCATATCAGTACACGAACGATCAAATCGAGCGCTTTGTTCCGATGCGCCCTCTGTCCGCCCCCGCAGCCCCCGAGGTACTGAGCGGTGGTCCCTACAATCACGCGGCTGATTGGTGGTCACTGGGAATCCTGCTCTTCTCATTAGCTACCGGCAAGGTGACGACATTTTGGAAACTCGCGATTGGAGAATGAGTTTCTATGCCTGGCATCACGTGGTGTATAATTCTTTAGCACGGTGCCGATGTTTGAGGCTCAGTATGAATTTCTCTTCAGTTCCCTCTGCCTCCAGAGCCGGACCACTGCGGCATGCTGAGGAGGGTGCGGTCTTTTCCCTACGAAATGCCCCTCACCCTGAGCCCCCCTCTGGCCATGCTCATCACAGAGGTGAACAAGACCGTGACAGTTGAAGAACAGCGCCTCCTTGTGGATAATTTTCTCATTAATTCAGTTTTGTCTGTCCAGCTGCTGTGCAAAATGCCTGCTCGCCGACTTCGGACTCTGGATCGCTTCCAACGCCAGACCTTCTTCCGTGGGCTCAGCTTCGACCAAAGCCTGCTGCAGCGCCACCCTGTGGAGGTAAATAAACCTGTAACACGGGATCTAAATCGCTGCACAGTTGGGGCGGGGATCGCTCATGGGATTATCACAATATTTTGCCCAACTATCATGTTCCATCACATCCACAATATGTCATATTGACACCACACCAAAAACAGTATATAACTGCATAAAAATGCCACAAGACGGCAGCAACACGAAGCATCACAATGACAGTCAACAAACAAGGACATCTCAAACACAGACAAAAAAAAAGAAAAAGAAAACACTTTCAGTGAATGAGACTGGAGAAAAAGAGTGAACGACAGAGAATTTAACTGAATAATAGAGGATAGGTTCAAAAACTAAATCTCAATGTGGAAATTTGTGAATCGTGAAAACTGAATATCATGCTATATGTATGTATGTATGTACATCCATCCATCCATTTTCTTTGCCGCTTATCCTTACAAGGGTCGCGGGGAGTGCTGGAGCCTATCTCATCTGTGAACAGGCAGGAGGCAGGGTACACCCTGAACTGGGTGCGAGCCAATCGAGACAGACAGCCGCACTCCCAATCACACCTCGGGGCAATTTAGAGTGTCCAGTTAAGGTTGCATGTTTATGGGATGTGGGAGGAAGCCGGAGTGCCCGGAGAAAACCCACGCAGGCACGGGGAGAACATGCAAACTCCACATAGGCGGGGCCGGGATCAAACGCGTGTCCTCAGAACTGTGAGGCCAACGCTTTACCAGCTGATCCACCGTGCCGCCCATGCTACTTGTCGATTGTGATAATATTTGAAGCTTTTCCATGGATTTTTCAAAGTCATCCGATACATTGCAATGTTGCCTCTCTTTTCTGCAGGTGATCCTGGAGCTCAGGGAGCGACCCGACCGCGCCGCCAAAGCCCGCCGAGGCCTCGCGCTGTCACTGCAGCCGCTCAAGGGCTTCGAGTACGACTCCTTACTTAGCCCGCCATACACACCCGACGCGCAGCTGCAGGAAGGCCCACGCAGGGAGGTGTTTGTTTAATGTATAAACTCCACCAAACAGGACAGCCCGTGTCAGTGCGGTACATGTTTTCCAAAGTTTCCATTGACTAAATGGCTGGCCACGTCAAGAAGAAACATGTCCTCCATTGTTATTTACTGTGGCCTTACACTACACGCAGGTTTACCCTTTCACACTGTACTATGCTAAAGACCCGTGCCTGAAATTCACATTAAGTCACATTTTGGTTTGAGGCAGCCATTTTAGAGTAAATTACAAGGCTCTTATTTTGACAGACCCTACTAGGGAATTTGCCCAAATGAGCCCGAAATCAATCTGCTTTTTGGAGGGCTCATTATACATGAAAACTTACAAAGTGTTGCAAATGTGTGAATCATTGTGAAAATATATATTTGGGGTTCCGAATACAAAACATAGCAAGTCACTCAGTGTTGTCACCTGGAAAGTTGGGGGAGTAAAAAATTGCCCAAGCAGTAGTGAACGTGAAGGTATACATTTGTTGGACTATCCTAACAGGACACAAAAATGAATTCAGAATTCAACCATTTTGGTTAGAAATGGGCATTTTTGTGTGACTTCAAGGGTCATGCCAAAATGCTGCTAGGGAATTCGCCAAATTGGTTTGAACAGAGAGGTACATACCCTTGACGGGTGGGCATGGGCAGCACTAAATTGTGAATCTTTTCCATCGACGCCATCAAGTATGGCTGAAGTGTGGACTGACAGACACAGTATTTTATAATCTTTGTGAGCACTATACCTTATGTACCGACTACTACCTTTTTACCCCTAAAATAGCACCTTTCTACACCTTTTTGTGTTTGCACACCAAGAAATATTATCATTTACGGACTAGAATGTTGCCTGCCAATATGACACAACTGTTATCGTGCACCGAAAGGTCGATCTAGCTGAAGACAATGTGCCCGTTCCATTTTTTTTGTGTATTCACTTGTGCAACGAGAGACTTTTTCCTGGATGATATTGATTTTAGTTATACTGATCCCACCGTAGAAACATTACTTCAACTCAGAATTTTGATGGACAGAAGCGCTTTTTCTATGGTCGTTATATAGTACAGTCCAATGTAACCAAATGCCTCACAAGTGATCCTGACCTTTGTGTTTAGTTATGGGAATGCTTATTTATACATACATATATGCAAATGCTCTTTATACAATTTCTAAGAATTATTTGGATGTTTTTATGTCTTCTTAAATATTAAATGGTCTTAATGTTCTACTTTGGTCACGTTTGATTGGTACACATGTCAACATGCAGGTTGGCTCACCAAGCAGTGGTTGGCCAACTCGGCAACCGTTATGACTCATTGGCTGGGAGATTACATACAATCTTGCACAATGACATCCAATACAAACATCCTGTCTCGTAAAAACAAAGAAAAAAAATGTGATTCTTTGTCATTTTAGTCCTGCTTCCATCTGTCCATTTCCCAAGCCGTTTATCCTCACAAGGTCCTCGGGAGAGACTGGACTCACACATTAACACCAACTAAAATCCATGTGGGCAAGATGTTAAAAGTTAAATACTTGTACATCACTTATTTATACACATAATTGTAATTATGGACAAAGCCTAAACATGGGATATTGTCATATTTTGGTAGCAAGAGGGTGCTCAGTGTTCACAGCTGCCATATTGTTTAGGACTGAGGATGGTGCTTCGACCTGTTCAGTCGAATGGGGAAGGTGGCCGTGCCTGTGAATAACACCGATTATCTTAAAACATGTATTTATTTAGAAACACATTTATGAATTCACATGACATGGGTTTTAATTGTATTGGCACTAATAATGCGATGGTGATTATTAGCAATACTGTTGGCATGAGCCAAATGATTCGGAATGCTGTAGTTGTCCGCCACTAGCTATAACAACTTGTTGAATGTCAGTAAAACCTGAGCATTGCGTTTGTCGGGTGCGCATAGCGAATTGGTCTGAAGATCATTTTCAGCACACTACTTGTTGAAAATGCTTCATTTCGACATCTTCCATAACGCCCGTATTGCTGGCGATGCTGTACTGCGCATGCGCAATGTACCCTGCCTCCCGCCGATATGACGCAGTGCCCGCCTCAGCCCCGCCCCTCCCCTCCCTTCCCCTCCGAGCCTCCCCGAGGGTTTTGTAAAGCGTCACGTTGCTCTGCAGCACAGTCGCTCTCTTCACTGAAGCTCGGCATCCTCCTCCTGACGCTTCCCTATCTTCTCTCCGCACGTCCGAGCACCAGACAGGTAAGAAGATTTTTTTTTTTTTTTTATCCCCGAGAGCACAACTCTCACCGCCATTTTGTTCCCCTCCTTCCGTGATGCTGCGCTTCATCTTGCCTAGCTTAGCTTTCACCTGTGAGCTAACCGTGAATTCTCCCCTGACAGCTTCCCACAGAAAAATAAAGAATGTCTTGTCGTATGTCAACCCAGTTAAATACATATTTATAAAGCGTTAGGTGTGATTCACGCCATCAATCTTGGCGACTACGGGATGACCTTCAAAGATGACAAGGCAGCCTGTCGTCGTAAATAAACGGCGGAAAGCTTGACGAAAGCTGGGGTATGCGTGCGCGTGCACGCGTATTGCCAATAGCTGGATGAGAAAGGCTGGTGCGCGCGCGAGCGCGTAGCTGTTCTCGAGCACGTAGACGTCTTCTGTGAAAGGGGGCGGGGCCAACTCGACATCCTGTATTTTCCCATTGAAGATTAGCGGGGCAGAAAAGGAATGGATGGAAAAATGACATTTAATTATTCATAATGGACATGAGACATATAATTGTCTTTACCGTTTAAGTTAGTTGAGCAAATGTATTTTTTCTCCACCAAAATACAACTATTTCAGGAACATTTAAGATATATTTTTTTATTAGTACAACTTTTCCTTCTCTTAGAAATACAATTTTTAGTCATTACCATATTTATTTGAATCTTTAGAGAGTAGAGCACTATTGGAAATATTATTTTTTTGGCTTTGCAAAAAAAAAACCAGCATTTCCTTCAATGACTTGCAGCCCTTTTTAAGGAATTATAGATGTAAAAATAAACAACTAGCGAATGAATTGATGGGAACGTTGTACAGATCTTCCTCTGGTTTAGACTAGGGAACCAATAAATCACCTCCAGTTCCCCCTTTTTAAAAAGATGATTACTTTGACAATGTGGTGACACAAGCTGCCATTTTTAAACATTTTCTCACCTTTATTATTATTATTTTTTTTAGTGTGGCTTTGCTTCTAAAAACAAGGCCCCAAATTAGAATTCAGCAACATTTCCACGTTCAGCTTCTTTTGGGAGCAAACAAGTGCTTTGGTGACGCAGCAAAACCACCGTCGTGACCAAGCATTGCACTCCGTTTTGCCTCACTTGGTCTAAGATACGATGAATCAATTGTCCCAAAAATCAATAAATTCTGAACAATGAGTCGAAGCATTCTGTCTCTCCAATGGTGCATCAACCTTTTTGTTGGCTCATTTGATTTTTGTGGACATTCTTCTTCTTTTCTAAGAAAAGAATACATCTTAAAAGACATATGCACAAAGTGTGGATGACTTGAGTGTTGGCGAAGGTTTTCTAGTTATTTTAAATATTACTGAGTGTTAAGATGATGTCACGGGGGAGGGGAGGGGTGACCACTGTTGATGTCGCAGTGCAGAAATGGCGTCTGAGCGGTGGGGTCCACTCCCACCACTTGCTCTTGACCTGTATGAGCATCAGGTTGCTTGATAGCAAGACAGTGATGCGTTTGTTAAAAGTCTTTAGCAGGCCTCTCAACATGCCCGACAATGCACATTCTTGGAATTTGTGTGTCCTTGTAAAAAAAATGTACGTTCACAAAATTTAAGCATTTCAGGTGTCCATTTTTAAAAGTAAATTAAAAAGAGTCCACGATACCAGTTTTCACCAGTCAACATGAACTCGTGTGCACAAGTCTATCATTTCGGGATGATTGAAAAAGTCTTAAGGAGGACCAATTGAAAAGAAAGTCAGCCATTTGGGTTATGAGGCAGCCATTTTGGGCATATTCTAAGGTTTGTTCTTGGATGAATTCCAACTCTGAAATTCAGCCAAATGAGCCCCAGTCATGACGCTGCAAAAAATCTAATCTTACCAAGTGAATTTATGTTTTGACTTGAGTGCAAAATTTTCAGCAAGACAAAAAATGTTTGAAGATACCAAAGTCTTTTTATATTTATGAAAACAAATATTTTAAAAATCATCATTAACCATCAGATGTTTTTCCCCCACCTAAAACAAGACATTTTGGCCCTAAGATAAGTGGAGAAAGTTACCAATGGAGTTGATATGGATTTACTTCAGATTTTTAAAATAAGATTTATCTGAAAAGAAGCCTTGATTAAAAGTGTGATTTGATAAAGTTAAAAGCATACCTCATAAGTAAAGGAAGGTGTTTTCACTAGAAATAAGAAATCCAAATCCGTTTGGTAACATTTTAGCGAATATAATAGAAAGCTTTTATTGTAATTGTTAATTAAATCTGAGCGTACTAAACAGATGAGTAAGCATACTTGTCATGTTTCAATGTTTTGGGACCAAAAAAAAACATGTTTAGCAAGTATTTTGTATTCTTATAACCGTAAGGTAAAAATGACTCAGCCAATCAAGCTATTTGCCTGATGGTTTTGAGCAAAATTGACAATACAGTCTTCTGTTTTTAGTTGTATTGATTTCTAACATGCAAGGTGCAGACCATTTAAACATTTTTTATGGAATTTTCATCAAATCCCATAATACCGAGATAGCAATCCTGATTGATACTAGCCACCCCAATCATAAGGTGAACTTTTCACACTGTTTACATTGTCTCAATTGTATTCGGAATTGCAGAACATTTTTGTAACCTTTTTGAGCCAGTACATTACGTACAGTACGTCTGTGCTTCACAAAAGATGGCTGCTATTTGCTGAGCATGCTTTTCCTCCAGGCAAACGCCGTCTTTTGTCAGTCTTTTATCAAGTGTAAACACACTGGTCCGACCTCTTCACATTCACCTGCGTGTGTCGTTACCTCACAAGCCTCTCTAAAATAAGGATTAGCACGCAGGACGGTCAGGGCCTATTGGCCAGTCTCCAGACACAACTCCTTTTGTCTGCACGTACAGTACTTTTTGTGTGGTCTGGCCCGTTGCCTTCGCATGAATGCGCCTCACAGTGTGGAAATCTATGTGGAAGTTTCCGGGACTGCAAGATAATCCAAACGTGAACCCAAATGTTGGCATTGTTAGCAGTCAGTCAAGTCCAAAGAGAAGTTAACTACTGTACAATAAACGCCATAAAATAAATTAAAACTATTCATCCTTGGAAGATGTCTGGGGGAGACGAACTACTATGAAAAAGCAAACAAAAATAGACTTTTAAAATGGACTTTTACTCTGTGGATTATTTTTTTATATTTTTATTTCTCTTGTGCAAGGATACAATAACTGACGAGGGACGCCGAGTTGGATTAATTGTAGGACACAGGCGTCATGTAGCACAGCGGATTTATTTTACAGTAGTACTTTGACTCACGACTTTAATTTCTTCTGTGACCACACTAGTAACTGAAATCAACTTCCCCATTGAAATGAATTGAAGTGTCATCTATCCATTCCAGTCTCCTGTAACGAAAAAAAAACCCTCCAAAATTGTAACATCTTTAATTAGAAAACCATCGCTCTACAGTATTGTACTTTATAGAAACATACAGTAATGACAAAATGAAATACAATATAAAAACAAATCTTTTTTTCATTTAGAATTTATGCTTCAATTTCAGTGGGGATTGTGCTGCTCTTTGCAATGTTCGTGCCTTCATTAATATGAGAGAGTATAATGCAAACATACATCTCAATAAATGATAGTACTCTACGAGAGTTCATTTTGGTCAGTTTTGCAATTCCAGATATAATACTATAAATTAGAGAAATTCATGAAACACAAGAAAATAATTTTCAGAAGGTTAATTCTAACCTCATCTCCTGATTAAAGTGTTTATGTAATATTATATATAGATAGTAAAATGTGAGTTTTCATTGGCTGTAATCTAAAATAAATAATTTTGTTTAATCTATTTTTTTAATTGAGCTACAGAAATGTTTGAATTTTTATTTTAATTTATTGAGACACACCAGTAGTATTGTACTCTTAGCTTTAAAGATGAAGCATGAAAATAAATTGCAGTAATAATAGTTACTCTTGGTATCTCAAATTATGTATACCTGAAGTTATTATATGCTTTGTATGTGTTCATGGACATCTGTGTTCAAATATCAGTTGTTCAATTTTTTTACACATAATGTTGCGATATCAATGCTAATTTTGTTCGCCTGTCTGTGGCATTTCACATTATGTTCCAGCATTAAACTAATGGACTTTCATTAGTCAGTTATATGGTATAATTGTTTTTTGTTAATTTTTTACAGTAAACTTTAACTGAGTGATAATCAGTCATTTCAAGGTGGAGCGCCAGAAATTCAATTGTGCGTCAAATTTTGGAAGGCATGACGAAGCAAAACGATATTTGCGCAACAGCTTGTCACAAAAAAAAACAAACCAACAACCTTGTAAGTCAAAGGACCTCAGTCCTTCATTTTGAGTGGTTGAGTTGAATTACTGCTTTGTCATCTATAGTTTCCTCCTGGGTTGATGTCACAAAAGAATGCATAGAATAAGCGACTGAAAGAGCGAGCAGATAAAGACCGAATGAATGGGAGTGTAAAAACGACGCAGTCAATCGGCAGCGTTGCTGAGGAGAGCGTGGCGAGCCCAGCGAACATCGCGTTACATAATGGCTCCAGCTCAGTCTGCTTGTGCAGCAGTGCAATTACGTAATCAATTATTTACGGCGGAGAAAGTGCTGGGAGGGAGGCCGGGGTGAAGGGATGGAAAGCGTGCTCGCCAGCACGTCCTGACTGCTGGTCGATTCCCTTCATTCTCTGACCAGACGATGTGTCAGTTGCATTTTAAGGAACATTCAGTCACACATGAAGTGAAGTGTCTTAAACAGCTTCATTTGGATGCTAGAACATTCGCTTTGAACGGTGACCCCCCTGCTGCTTTTCTGTTAATCTGTACTGTGCAAGGTGGCATTTAAATTGCTTAACTTGGAGTTGTTGCTTCAATTACTATTGTGCAAGTTGCCAGTTATCACAAATATATAAGTATATGTCATAGTGTACGGGCACCCATAGAGCACCAGCTGGGGTTGTCATGTTGGAGCAGTTGACTAAAGCTGTTGGGGATGAAGTACGACATGACCTCCAGCGATAATTTTTTTTTTTTTTTTTTTTTTTTTTTTCCCCCCCCAGCCACCATGACTCACCAGTTCCCTGCGCTGACTCCAGCCCAGAAGAAGGAGCTGCAGGACATTGCCCTGAGGATTGTGGCCCCCGGCAAGGGCATCCTCGCTGCCGATGAGTCCACCGGTATGCTTTGGTTGTTTGTGTCTCAAAATGTCAAAATTCTGACTACAATATTATATACCTACATACTATAGGTACTGAGAACTAAGAAGATCCAATGGCCAAAATATAAAAGACCTTTAAATGCTGAAAGTGCGATCATAGATGGAAAAAAACATGGCTCTTGAAGTTATTATTCTTCTTCTTTTCCTTTCGGCTTGTCCCATTACGGGTCGCCACAGCGTGTCATCTTAGATGAACCCATATATTTGTTTGGCACAGTTTTATGCCAGATGGCCTTCCCGATGCATTTTTTACAAATTTAAAATAGTATTTGGCACTTAAGGATATTTACAAAGATTTGAAGTCTGACAGAGCAGTTGAGTTACTGAAACAAAAAATTATCTTGCAGCTGTTGAGATTTGTAACCTGTTTTAGAATATGTGAAATAGTTCCACACAAGGCAGTGGCAAAATGTAGATGTGTGAAAAGCAGCGTATATCCTAAGTTGACTTTTTGTTTAAACAATTCACGTGTGTGTAAATAAAAGAATACTGTAATGAGTCATTTTTGTGACGACGAGTGTGCTATAGTGTAATACTGAGCAGGCTCAAGTTAGGATCGTAAGTCGATTTAAGTGCATCACATTTGTCAACGTGCTAATCTGAAGTGTCTGAATTGTTCCCTGCGGTCCATGTGGCTTCATAACAGTGTGTCCTGCTTCCAGGCAGCATGGCAAAGCGCTTCACCCCCATCGGCGTGGACAACACAGAGGAGAACCGCCGACGCTACCGCCAGCTGTTGTTCACGGCCGACCAGCGCATCGACAGCTCCATCGGCGGCGTCATCTTTTTTCACGAGACGCTGTACCAGAACACAGACGACGGCACGCCCTTCTCTAAACTCATCAAGGACCGCGGCATTGTCGTTGGCATTAAGGTGCATGTTCAAACTGCCGGCACTGTGGTTGTCTAGTTTATGTTCCCGTGAGCCGATTCTATTAAGGGAAAATGTACACACTCATCTTGAGAGAGAGGCAAAGCCTTCCACAGTTGAAACACAAAATCACATTTCAAGAGGAGTCAGTTGATTACATCAATCTAAAACAGTCCGGTTCTCCTTGTTTAATCCGGCCCATCAAACATTTCTATTATCAAGTGTCCTGTAATATTTGGTGCATTGATTTTATCTTGGCCATATTTAATTATTAAAGGTCCCCTTCCATTCATTTTTTTTTTTTTTTTTTTTTTTTCAGAATCTTTGATGTACTTTTGGGGGGGTTTGCATTGTAATTTCGGTTGAAAATGCCCAGAATGTACTTTTTCAAGATATTCTAGTTGGTCTTTTCCATCTGGAAGTTGAAACAAGCAAATTTCTCAATGCCTGACAGTTCAATAAGCTTTGCTCTGATTGGATGGCTCGTGTTCCCCAATTTTAAATATGGAAAACAGCTTGGCTCGTCCATATCATGGCATCAACATTGAGAAGCATGTGGCAGCCAAGCATTCATTGCAACGTCGCCTTCTTGGCTGTTTTACTATCACTATGAAATATGATTAATTCGCCAAGGGTTGGATTGGTCTCGTCATTCGCTTCCATTCCCTTGAATTTAACCTGCGTGACGTTCATCGCTAGCGACACTGAATGCACGCTTTGCCATTTCATCCACAGTTACATTAAAAAAATATATTAATATACAGTAGTTGGGTGTGGTTATAAAACATGTATACTGTACTTATAGACTATTTGTATGGTTTAAAATTTGTAGTTAAATATTTGAACTATTTTTACTGCTATTCTTTATTTGATTAAGATGAATCAAATATCCAAAAGTAATTAGAGGAAAGGACAAATATGAAATGAATCAAAATGACAAGTACACATTTAACTTTATTTTATACATGTACTGTAAATAAAAAAAAAAAAACACTTTTACTCACATTTTGAACTTTTCCACAACTGAGTTAAGCGGACTTCATGTTGCAGGTGGACAAAGGTGTTGTGCCCCTGGCTGGAACCAATGGAGAGACTACCACTCAAGGTGAGCGGGAGGGCGGCGTATATGTGATTCATATCTTCATCCGGTCCTTGACCTCCAGATATTTCTCTGCACTGAAGGTCTGGATGGACTGTCTGAGCGCTGTGCCCAGTACAAGAAGGATGGTGCCGACTTTGCCAAGTGGCGCTGCGTGCTAAAGATCAGCGAGACCACGCCCTCCGAGTTGGCCATTTTTGAGAACGCCAATGTGCTAGCTCGCTATGCTAGCATTTGCCAGCAAGTTAGTGATTTTTTTTTTTTTTTTTTTTTTTTTTTCCCCCAAACCAGCACACAAACATGGTAGCATGCAATGCTACCAATTTCATTTATTTTATTTTTAAAACACCGACATTTTTACGCCTGTGCCTTTCAGGCAGAACTTGCTGGTAAGTAAATTTTGAACGGTTTTGGGGGAGAAAATAGAAAAGTAACTGATTTTAATAAACAAGGAGTCCAGTTACCTCGATTCAACTTTTTCAGATTGCAAAGCTACATTGACATAAGGAAAACAACTTTTAGCAAGCACATTATTTTTTGTTCTCAATTTCCAGTAATGTACTTTGAATTTCAGAACGGGATCGTTCCCATTGTGGAGCCAGAGATTCTTCCTGATGGAGACCATGACCTGAAGCGCTGCCAGTATGTCACAGAGAAGGTAATGTTAAAAAAAATGAAAAAGTATCAATGTTTTTGATTTGCGTAAACATATGCGTGCCCGTTGGACTCTAGGTCCTCGCCGCAGTGTACAAGGCTCTGTCGGACCACCACGTCTACCTGGAAGGCACGCTGCTCAAGCCCAACATGGTGACCGCAGGACACGCCTGCCCCAGCAAGTACAGCAGCGAGGAGATCGCCATGGCGACCGTCACAGCCCTGCGTCGCACCGTGCCTCCCGCCGTCACAGGTGAGACGCAGCTAATGTGATATCATCCCAGCATGAAGACCTCGCTTACAGCTATTATTTGCCGTCCTTTTCAGGCGTCACCTTCCTGTCTGGCGGTCAGTCCGAAGAGGAGGCCAGCGTCAACCTCAATGCCATTAACACCTGCCCCCTGGCCAAGCCCTGGGCGCTCACCTTCTCATACGGCCGCGCCCTGCAGGCCTCGGCCCTGCAGGCGTGGCAAGGGGAACTGAGCAACGAGAAGGCCGCCACTGAGGAGTTCATCAAGCGTGCCGAGGTCAGTCACAGGCCTACTAAATACAATTACAGGGTTGGATATCTTTTCAGACACTTTTTCAGAAATTGCCAATTATCAAAGCATTTGCTTGGTTCTCTAACCCTTAAAACTTTCTTCTGGATGGTAATTTCCAACCCGCCTCCTCTTTTTAATCATTTTAGCTACGTTAATGCAAATGTAATGAAACTTTCCAAGTGTGTGGATTTTTGTCCTTTGCACAATGAGCTACTCTAAAGCTTCGTGCCACCGCGAAACCCTCTCCGCATGCTAGCTTGCTGACATTTTTTAAAATTGATCTCACACTCAGTGATGTGCGCATGTCCCTGGCCGACAACGAGGCTCTCTAAAGCTGGCTGGAAATTTGGAGTAAGTGTGAATTCACTTTCCAGGCTCTTTATTGTGTATTATTTCTTATTTTTCAGGCAAACGGCTTGGCAGCCCTGGGCAAGTACGAGTCCTCCGGAAGCGCCGGAGCCGCAGGACAGTCCCTCTATGTGGCTAATCACGCCTACTAAAAGCAACCATGTGACCTAGTTAGTCTTCTATCTGCTCTGCTATTAAACCTTAAACCGTTCCTCCCCACACACTTCCTCCATCCATGCATCACTGGCCTGCGCTATCGACTGAACTTGATTATGGTGATTAAAACAATTAAGTGTTTAAAAGCAGAAAGAAACACACATAAAGGGAACTGCTATATTTTTATGATCGAACAAATTAACAGTTTAAAGTGTTTTGCAGGTAGGACCCCAAAAAAAGAAATAGGCTTTCTTGTCTCTAGTTTAGGATGTGTCGGACCAAGCAAGTCATTTTGGTGACATCGAGGATTTTGTGGGGTGATGGTTTGCCGGAAAAGACCTGAGGGACTCGACTTTCAAGCAGCAAATAATCAACTTTGTGTGCGTGTGTGTCCATGTTAGCTTTAAATTGCACAGTTTTAATGTATAAGGTTGTGTGAAGCTGTCAATATTGTCATTTTCCTCCCTCCCCCCAAAGAAAGTAGAAAGAAGATTGATGGATTGATGATTGCTTTGCGGGGAGTCACTCACTGCTGTATCGGATCAACTGTGACGTATGTGTTGTTAATATTGTTCTTGAAGCACTCGCTGTGTCAAATAGTGAAGACAAATAAACTATATTAAAATAATGAGAGTTGTCTACTTGTATTATTACAGTGTATTTATTTTTTTACATTGTCTTATTTTTTTTTCTACATAACACTAAAAGACAATATCTGGCTGACTAAAGTGCATGTCCTGTTCTCTAGTAAAATATGTACAAGTGTTGTAGTACTTACAAAGTTAAAGCCATTTGTGCAAAAGATGAAGCAAATATTGTATATATTGTGTATATCTGCAATGAATCTACAATCAATAGGAAAAGTAGGGTCGCCAATGGCATAGTGGTACACATGCATCACTCTAGTGCGGCTAGCGTAGGCTCGATTGCTGCTCAGTGATTGTGTCATTATGTGCCTGTGACTGACTGGCGACCAGTTCAGAGTGTAGTTCGCTTTTCGATCGAAGTTACCTGAGATGGGGTCCAGCACGCCCACAACCCTTGTGAGGATAAGTGAAATGGCAGATAGTGTATTTTATTTATCTATTTCATCCTACTACAAAAATGTGAAGTATTAGTACAATTTTTTAGTAGTAATTTAAATAATTAAAATAACTTTATGATTACTTAGCTGAAAATGGCAATTTTAATTCAAGATCACACATGATGAATAAACCAAAATTGAATGCTTCATTTTATTGCCTCAAATAAATGGTACGTAAATGGAGGGATTTCAAAAGTAATTAAGTAAATATTTCGAAATGAAAAAAAAAACTGGTGGTTAAAGAAAAAATGTAAGAAAATAATGCAGTTTTTAGGCTTTTGCGTGCCGAAAATTATTTTCTGTGGTAAAGTGGCGTGACTCGGCCTGTGCTGTGACGTCACATATTTGGTCACGTGGCCGTGACATCGCAGCTCATTCGTTTGCAGGAATGGCTACCGCGGAAGTGGGTGAGTAGTAATACGAGCAGAACAGTACGATGTTCCTTTTAAATATTCTTCTTCCATATTCGGACAACTTTGCCACTTTGTGTCATTTTTACAATTTATTTAATTTTTATTTAGACGACCTGCGGGTGATTTAAAAGGCTTAGTTTGGCTTTGCTACCATTAGCTATAGCTAGCCGAATCCTACCCTATAACACAAAAGCTGCCTTGTTACGTCGTATGCCACAATTAACAAATAATTGGCATAAAGGCTGGGCAATGCGGCCTTAAATTAAAAACACTGCTTATTTTGTGGGGTTCATTATTTCGTACATGCCAGGTGCATGGTGTAACTGATTTGTGATTTGCCCCGCTTTGTTTTGCTGTCATCTTATGGCCAGTTGCAACTTTTTAGCAGGGGCCTAAATTAAAAGAAAATTTCGCCTTCCACAAAGGGGTTGGGCCCCTATCCTTCGGAAATACTGGGGGGTTCACCGAAATCGCCCAGCCCTAATTGAACTAATTAGACATGTCACTATTTGTTAGTGAGTCGGACTTGTTAGTTTGTTACATCAAATTAACTTTTTAAACCATCCCTGAAAAGTTGTCATAAAACTACATGCATATTTTTATCAATTTTCCAGAGAAAAGGCGCGCCCAGCACGCCGTCTTGTCCATTGCGGCGGTGGTTATCCTCCTTGGAATCCCCCTGTGGTGGCGGACCACCGCCACATACCGCGCCTGGTTGCCAGTTGCTCAGATTCAAGAGCTGGCTAAGATGCAGGTCGGCCTTTGTGGGCAGATTCTTCCTCTTGGTATGCTTCATTTACACCTTTTCAAACATTCCATCTTGTTCTTCTTCTTCGACATGGTTGCAGCTCCTTCTGAGCGCTGACGTGGAGGTGGTGTTTGCACGTGGGACACTGACCCCGGAACAGCAGAAGAAGATTCCTGTGACGCACACTCATGATGAGGAGCACACTATTGACGGTGAGTTGTTAATGCATATGTATCTTCACCACTTAAACCTTGAACAGTAATAATAATGCCTTTAATTTAAAAAAAAAAAAAAATTCCATTTTACTCTCCATCCTGATGACGATCTGTTTTTTTTTTTCGCGTCCCACAAGTCTTAAAAGTTCACTGCGATTATCTAGCGATGTCGACGCTCTTGCTCGCCATTCAAGTCAAAGAATCGAATATTCCAAGTTGGTTAAATAGTCATTCGAGGTAGAAACGTGTTTAAAAATGTTGGCGTAATGTCATTTAATTTTTTTTACCTCCCACGATTTCCCAGGAGGCACTTCTTTGACATACAGATATGAGATGCGTTATCGCACAGCGACCATCATGGAGGAGGATGCCCTGAACCAGCCCACTGCTGCTGGTCCGTCTCAGTTTGTTTTCACTGCTCGCTCAGATAAATTGTCTTAAAAAAAAAAAAAGTTATTTCCCCTAATGTTGTTTTTTCATCCCCCCTCCTTTTAGCGACCGATCTCTCCTTGAACACACTCAGCGAGAGTCCGTGTGGTTCTTTGGTGGTCTATGTGATCCCAAAATCCTCTTCGCTGCTGCCTCAGGTAGTGCTAATGTTAAATCTGTTAAGTAAACAAAAAAGATGCAAAAAATGCAATTCATTACGTTGACGTTGTTTATCTCAGGGTTACAGTTATTTTGTGGCAAGAAATATATATTTTTTGCAGTCCTAAAGAAAAAAAAAAGTTGTACATATTTGGAAAAATGTATATGTTCGACAAAAACTTCATACATTTTTGAGAAATTGCTTAATTCAGTCAATGTATATGCTTTGAAAAAGAAGTTGAATAGCATTGTGAAAAGTCACTTTGTTTTTGCAAGAAAGTCATACATTCAGGAAGAATAATTTTGGGGAAAAAAAGTCATGAAGTCAAAAGAATTTTTGTGAGAAAAAGTTACACATGTTTAAGGGAAAAAACAAGTCATTGAGAAAATAGTTGTTTACGTTGAACAGGAAGTGGGCGTGTACGTGGGCCGACGGCGGACGGCCTTGCTGCGCATGGATGTTGAAATGAAGCCGGGCAAGACACTGGATCAAGTGCTGGGTGGTGTGGAGTCGTCGGTGAAGAAGGTGCTGCAGGTGATGTCGTTCAGCCACGGCGACATCATGGCCGCCCTCAGCGACAGAGTACGCCTGAGCCCGGGAAGCACACCGATCAAAACTGACAGCATGAGAGCCTTGAAGTCCAGTCCGGGTTTGTCGCACGGCACGCTTTGTACACACGACACATGCAATTATAAAATACTGACAGAATTCCTGGGATCACATGATGTTTACCATCTTTTGGTGGAAGGCAGAATTCACGGGACTCGGATTCCTGTTTGTCTCCGTTTATAGGTTACGAGATCACTTTCAGCCTGCTGAATCCTGACCCAAAGTCACACCGCGTTTACTGGGACATAGAGGGCGCTGTCAGCACTTACATTCAGCCCCTGCTCTCCAAACTGAGCCCCGTAGCCAATTTTAGCGTGGACTCACAGGTACTTCATTAAAAATGATAACTTAAAATGTAACACAATGTGAAATGTTCAGGATTTAATTCCCTTATGTGTACTATCATAGGTGCTCATTACTAATCCAATGGGGGTAAATCAAGAATTTGATGTGATTATTCATTTTAAAATGTGTACATATTTGGGGAATTAATGAAAATGGCACTAAGCAGGCCCAAAAAATGGCATATAAATCCAACACACCACAGAGGAGTAATGATCTTCGTGGTGAGACTTTATATGACGTAAAAGCATGTTAGGAGGCTGAACTTCAAAATTGAATGGTTATTATGAACTATAACCATTAATTTTAGCACACAAGTCGATGTCGTACAAGGGCGGCACCGACTACCGGAGACAAATTCCTTGTGTGTTGTTACACACTTGGCCAATCAAGCTGATTCTGATTCAAATGTATCACGACTTTGTGGTGTCGGCAGATGCTCCACTACGCCATGCTGGGCGTCACCTCGCACTTCGACGGCGGCCACGGTGCGTACACGCTGAGCGCCAACAGCCTGACGCACGTCATCAACCTCGTGGAGGCTCGACTGGGTAACTCAAATCCCGCTCGCTTGCAACGCTTCCTTCGGAGTGCATCCAAATGAGCCTTTTTGTCTCGTTTTTGTTTGATATCCAGTTTCCAATGCCGCCTCATCCAACCCGCTGCTCAACTTTTTGCTCTACGTGCCGGACGCGCAACACTCGCCGCTGCGAATCCTCGATCATCAGAAGCGACAGGTCTCCTCCAATGCCTTTCACTCACCGCACTGGGGCGGAATTATGGTGAGAGATGGTGTGCCATACCACAGTGTACAACAGTTATCTGGAAAATGTTTGTTTTTTCCAAAATATCCTAGAGTTTAACTGCAAAATATGGTAGATTTAGAAATACCTATATATATTTTTTCCCCTCCAAAAATGGCTTTATAATGGGTGTAGAATTTGACATGTGGTTGCCCTACAATACTGTGTATGGTTATTAATATTGTGCTTTCTTAGGTGTACAATGTAAATGGCTTCTATGGACCGGATGCTACCTTCCCCGTTGACATCCACGTCAACATGGCCGAAGTAATGGGCGTCTTCCTCGCACAGCTACGGTAACATGTGGTGTCTTAAGAAGAAACGTGTTGTGACATCATTAAATAAACCCCACCCTCCCACCCACCGCAGTCTGTTGCTGGGCGTGCAGCCCTCAGCGCCTCCTGACGGCTTCCTGGTGGCGCCGCCCGGCAGCTCGGGGCTGTCCGACTGGGAGCTGGACCGCCTCATGTGGAGCCGCAGTGTGGAGAACATCGCCACGGCGACCACCTCCATCACGTCTCTGGCGCAGCTGCTGGACCAGATTGACAACATTGTGATCAACGACAATGTCGCTCAGCAGGTAACGCCGTTGGGAGGTGTGCACGCAGGTGGTTGTGTGCCTGCCAATTGCCATCTTTATGAGGAAAAAAAAGTTCAATATTTTCAGAAAAAGCTCAATCATCTTTATTGATGGAACATTGATATTTTTGATATAAGTTCAATATTCCTCACCGAAACAATTGGTGAGAAAATAGAGTATTAAGAAAACTATAGGATATTTAAACATTTTTTTTCGGGTAAACATGATACTGTATGCATATTTCTGTATATAAACTATATTCAAGAACAACTTTGAGCTTTTTCAAGAATAAAAATATTTGACACAATTTTTGATTAAAATGTATTTTTAAAAACAAAACGGATTTGATAAGTTGTATATTCAGGAAAAAGGTGCATATTTTGATCAAAAATCTGACTCTTTTTTTTTTTTTTTTTTAAATAAAGTTATAATATAAATTGTAACAATTATCCACTTTTCTATGCTGGCGTCCCGGGCAGGTGTCGAGCGCCGTGGCGTCGCTGCAGCTGGCGGCAGCCGAGCTGGAGTCGGGTAACCTGGAGTTTGCCCTGCAGTACAGCAAGGAGGCCGTCCTGGCCTCGGAACAAGCCTTTTTCGACCCTTCGCTGCTGCACCTTCTCTATTTCCCCAACGACCAGAAGTTCGCCATCTACATCCCGCTGTTCGTGCCCATCACCATGCCCATCCTGTTGTCGTTGCTCAAAATAGCATCGGATTTGCGCCGGAAGCGCAGGGACAAGCAGGCCAAGAAGGACTAAAGCAGTGAGAATTATTATTATTATTATTATTATTTTTACTTGAATGCACACCAAAACAAGCAAAAATCAGAAGAAAAAAAAGGATGTCCTGTACATACTTTTTTTTGGACAGCAAAGCGACTGTGACTGTTCAACTCTACTACTGGAAGCTTGTTAATAAGGCCATTTTTAAATATTTGAATGTGTTCTCTAATTTATTGAAAATTTTAAAAAGGCTACTTTCACATCCTTATTTTCTTTGTATTTATTTTATACATGCAGTGAAGAAAATAAGTATTTGAACACCCTGCTATATTGCAAGTTCTCCCACTTAGAAATCATCGAGGGGTCTGAAATTTTCACCGTAGGTGCATGTCCACTGTGAGAGAAATAATCTAAAAAGAAAACTCCAGAAATCACAATGTATGATTTTTATTTTAACAATTTATTTGTGTGATATAGCTGCAAATAAGTATTTGAACAACTGTTTATTAGCTAGCATTCTGACCCTCAAAGACCCGTTAGTCCACCTTTAAAAGTCCACCTCCACTCCATGTATTATCCTGAATCAGATTTACCTGTGCAAGGTCGTTAGCTGCATAAAGACAAACCTGTCTATCCCCCCCCACCCCCCTCCTCTCTGTGTTTCTCAGCGACAGTCCAGAGACTTGTCTGATCTAGAGAAGATCTGTGAGGAGGGGTGGGCCAAAATTCCTCCTGCAGTGTGTGCAAACCTGGTGAACAAGTACAGGAAATGTTTGACCTCTATAAGTGCAAACAACCAGATATTATTGATTTCTGGATTTTTCTTTTTAGATGATCTCTCTCACAGTGGACATGCACCTACGATGAAAATTTCAGACCCGTCCATGATTTCTAAGTTGGAGAACTTGCAATATAGCAGGATGTTCAACTACTTTATTCTGTGATGACACTCGAAACTCCAAACGAACCCATGTAATTTTCTTAGGTAGCATGATATTTGGCAGGCATGTTTGCCTTGAGTAAAAAAGTCTCAAGGAACCATGCTGTGGAACAAAATTCCATTTTGTTTTGAAGTGGCCATTTCCAGGAGTCTTTCAAAAAGGAAACCTTGAGAACTCAACTCTTTTGATCATAACTGTTGTCTAAATGATATCCGTCCACTTTGGAATCTTCGCGTTTCTCTCGCCACTGTCTGTAGCGCATCCGACTTTTCTTGTAGCCGAACCTGGCGATGTCCACCATGAACACCCACGCCAGCCCGTACATCACCACGCCGCCCAGCTTCATCACCAGACTGGTCCTGGGCGAGGTCAGCTCGCAGTAGAACATAGCGGCGCCCACGCCCACCCGCACGGTGGCGAAGAGGAAGATGAAGAGCAGGTCGACGGCGTCGCCCAGCGGGCCGTCGTAGCGGCCCAGCCGGCGCAGGAACCAGCGGGCCTGCAGCAGGGGGTTGGTGAGCTCGCTGCCGAAGATGACGGCGCACGTCTCGCACGCCGACACGCCCGTCAGCAGGCCCAGCAGGATGCCGACGATGCTGGCGGCGTGGTGGCCCAGCATGACGGCGCTCTCGCTGCCGAAGCGTACGCACCAGGCCATGTCGAACAGGAAGTAGCCCAGGGAGACACAGAGCGCGGAGGTCTGGAGAGGCGTGTTCTCGCTACCTGGGGGACGACAACCCAATGACAATGACTGTTTAGTATAAGGCTGAGGTGGCTTCGTTACTCCGAAGAATTATTTGTATTTTATACAATTATGTAGCAATTTCAGGACCCATTCATTCATTTCGCTGAATTTTTTTTTTTACTGCTTACAGGTATCCTTAATAAAATTTAGATAAAATATATACATTTGCATTACTTTGCATGTAAAGTCAGTTAGTCCAAATTTCCAATTCATTTATAAAACAAAATTATAGTCAATAAATTTCATTCATCACCATGGAAAGCTTGAATAAACGCGTCGACCCAGACTGACCTGCATGCGTGAGTGGCCAGGGTCCGTCCACGAAGACCACGTACGCCGTCAGTATCACCATTGCGAAGCCGTGCGTTAGCGTGACCAGTCGACAGTTCCACTCGGGCCCGCGCTGAGGCGAGACCCGGCACAGCAACTTGTACATACCGAACCAGCCCGTCAGGCTGCACAGAACCTCCAGCAGTGCCGGCGCCATCTTGCTGGAATGAATTTTCATGTTAATGTTTCGTATTTTTTCTCAGTACGGTACGAGCTACACGTGCATGTAGGTGGGGAGGGAAAAAAAATTACTATCCATGTGCAGTTCAGTTGTATTTAACTTTTATGGCAATGATATTTGGATTTCATTTCAAAGATATCTTTGGTTGTAAACATTTCATGCGGTACAATTAATTCTAACTGAATAATTTTAAAGTGTATATTTTTATACATTTTTCTTATATTTAAATGCAGTTCTTACCATGAGATTAAATATACTTTCAGAAAAAAAAACAACTTTATTTTAATGTTGGTCATTACGCTGTACTATTAAAAATGACCCTCAGTGGCCTTGATAACATTTGAACAATATAGATAATATAATATAGATAATCATGATTTACTGATTTAGAAAAGAACTGCACATATATAAATAAAAAAAATCCTAGAATAAAAGATAAGATTAAATAAATTGAATTTCTTCAACTTAAAAGTTAAATACAACTGAACTGTACTTGGGCAGTGATTTATTCGGATACCACCAGAGGGAGCCTGCGTTCAACTAGTAGTACTTATACCACACTTTGTGAGAATCACTGTACTAGTGCATTTACTTTCCGTGAGCCGTTTGTATTTTTTAAGCCGAAATACATTGAAGGTTATCACATTCGTGTTAAAAGACATCTTACCTTAACGCCCTCGCTTACGTTCCATCATAAAGTTGCATGAGAATCCCCAAAGGTGGTGAAATTTCTGACAGGATGGACCTTGTACTCCTCTTGTGTTCCACACATCTCCTTGTTCACCTTCTTCCTCCAAAAGTAATCCTCTTAAAGGATTACTGTCTTTGCTTGTCTGTTTGCAGACACACACGTGCCCTCTACTCCAATATATTTCAAAATATCCCTGATATAAAAGCATTAAGATGTTGGTATCCTTTAAAAATACAATAAAAGTTGCAATAAGGCAATAGCTTAAAAGACTTTTTAAAACGTCAAAATAAAATGAACATCTTCCCTCAATCAGTTGTAGATATTTTCCTTTTTTGTCCATCCTTTCATTTTGGCAACTAGTTCAGGGTGCACCCCGCCTCTTGGCCGATGACAGCTGGGATAGGCTCCAGCACTCCCGCGACCCTCGTGAGGATAAGCGGCTCAGAAAATGCTTGGATAGATAAATGTAATGTTAAACTATGAGGATAAAAAAAGTAGGGATAAATCTTAGATTTTGCCTCAACCACTGTAAACAAAAAAATTATATAATCTCAATATCATAATATGTTCAACTCCTGGGCTGAAAAATGAATGTTCAAAGTAATCATTTGTATGAATCTGATTTGTAGAGAATAGTTTGTGTAGTTACGTTATTCTGCGTTGGGGGGCGTACGTTCTCTGTTCTGAACCTTTCAAAAAGAAAGACGAAGAAGAGGAAGACAAAGACGATGAAGACACAAACGGAAGTAAAATGATTTCATTTCCGGACTGAAGATGTCCTGCATGTAAATAAACACGCGAGTATGACATTGGCCCCATTTACGCTTAAGTTTATTCGCCGTAAAACACACAACCAAAGGTAAGTTTATTGTGTTAATAATGCGTGCTTTTTAATACAGAAACTCAAAAAGTTGTGGCTTGACTGAACACATACCAACTGGGACGACAGCGGCATCTCATTCAAAGCAATGAAGCCCTAAAAAGATACTCGACTAGATTATTTTAATAGTCCCTCACCGGGTAAATTAAAACACCACAACGACAAAGAGACATGAGAAGCTTGCCTGTCTGTTAAGCCTTAGTGTTTGCATTTTGGTTCTTAGTGTGTTCTGTTCTGTGTGTGTTGTGTGTATAAGATGTGTTTTTAGTGTATACGCTTGGGATTTTTCCTCATTGTGTCTGAGTCATGAATGCTTGTGGTGTGTGTGTCAGTCGTTGTGTACGTGTGTGTTAGTTTTGCCTTATTATGTATGTGTGTGTAAATGTATTAACAAATACTTCTGTAATTAGGATTTTCTATTTTTTTTCCTTGGAAAAAGTAACTTAAAAATATGTTTTTTCTTTAATCATAATTTCATATGAAGCATAACGCATTTCCTCATAAACGTTTATTGTTTTGTCGTTAGGCATCATGTCTCTTCCATGCGCTCGACGGCGGCTGCTCTCTACGCTCAAAGTCCACTGTTGCAGCCACCCGAAATTCAGCAGCGCCTCGAACCCGCGGGAGAGACTTGACGGCGGTACTCCGGTGTTCCAGTACGTGGGCCGGCACAAGAAGCCCAGCCACAAAGTGTTCGTGTGGGGCTTTAGCTTCACGGGAGCTCTGGGCATCCCCAGTTTCGTGGTGCCCGACAGCGGCAGGAAGAGGCCCCGAAAGTACCAACTCACGCCTTACCGGCTGGAGACGGAGGACCAGGTAGGAAGGATCGCGTGCTGCCCGCTCCATCTGCGGTTAAGTAAATCATGGCCCCGTATGCATTAGATCTCGTCGGCCGCCTGCGGTTACGGCTTCACCCTCCTCGCCTCTTCCACCAGAGACGTGACCAAGCTGTGGGGGGCCGGCCTCAACAAAGACTCGCAGCTCGGGTTTCAACGCACTCAGCGCAGTCGACGTAAGATTAGAAATGATTCACTTCCGTTGTGTATTGATTGGAAAATCATTTTACACTTTGCACACCTTTTTGAGAAATGTGTTTTGTAGGTATGTATTTTTTTTTAACCTATGAATTTTTTACATTTTAAAATTTTGGCCTGAAGTATTGCTCCCCCTGCTGGCCGCTGTGTGGCGCTATTGATTCATGTTCACTGAATTTGCTGTTAAAAGCAGTACAACAACATGAAGTGGGTAACAGGATGTTAGTCTGCTCAGTTACCTCTCTGACGTAGAAACAGGAGTTTAGAACATTCAGTCAGAGAGATTTTTCACATTTCATGAAAAATTGTACTTAAAAAAAAAAAAAATTGTTGTTCAAAATCCTTCAATACATTGATTGACAGTGGAGTCCATTTTGAATGTCCAGTTCACAGTTACGATTACGTCTTGGAGCCGTCGCCGGTCGCGCTGCCTCTCCGAGAACCGCAAAAAACACGTGTGACCCAGGTGTCGTGTGGACGAGCGCACGCACTTGTGCTCACTGATAGCGAGGGAGGTCAGTCGCTGCCGCCTGTGTGTGCATTTGTCATCGAAGTGTGTAAGCGACTCTTTGATAGTGTGTGAGCACTCCATGTGTGTCTGTATTTATTTGGGTGTATCATATGACCATTACACTCGAAATAAAATGAGTGTTTTAGTAAAAGAAAATCAGGACATTTAAAAAATGTCTTATTGGTTGAAATTGTCCTCTTTGTCTTAAATGTGACGTGTTCCTCTGTAGTGTTCAGCATGGGCAACAACGCGTACGGCCAGTGCGGGCGACGCATTGTGGAAGATGAAGTGTACAGGTGTGTAGTCCTTCACGCGGCACGTTCGACGCCCGATCACGCAGCTACGCGTAGGAGTTGACGTTTCATTGTGCCTTAATAGTGGCAGTCACGTGGTTCACAAAATGGAGGGCGTGCAGGGCCGCGTGGTGCAGGTGGCGTGCGGGCAGGACCACAGCCTCTTCCTGACGGAGGCGGGTCAGGTGTACGCTTGTGGATGGGGAGCGGACGGACAGACGGGTCAGTTTGTCTGAAATGTGTATTATTACGCATTGTATTCATATTGAAGGTGATGAAGAGGTCGGTGTTTGCAGGTTTGGGGCACCACAATGTTTGCGCCACCCCCACCCAGGTGCTCGGGGAGCTGTCTGGAGTGAAAGTCCAGCAGGTCAGCTCGTACGCAGACTGCAGCCTGGCCGTGTCCGCGGACGGACAGCTGTACGGGTGGGGAAACTCGGAATACCTCCAGTTGGCCTCCGTGACAGACACAACACAGGTGACCAGGACCACATTGCAGGAAGTCTTTCATATCAAGCTCTTAGTCCATATTGTGTTATGGTCCTGTATTAAATGTACCGTAATTCCCGGCCTACAGAGTGCACCTGGTTGTAAGCCTCACCCAGTACATTTGTAACGGAAATAGCGTTTGGTACATATATATCCCTGTGTAAAAGCTGCAAGTGCCCACATTGAAACACGAGATATTTACAAAGACTGTACACAGAGAGTTTAATGCTAGCTGTCACCGCTGCGCTAACAGGGCCGGTTTAAAAAAAAAAAAAAAAAAAACATACTGTTAAAAATCACTGAGACACGGCAGTAACACGCTAGCGCAGCGCTAACAAGGCCGGCCCGGTAAAACTCACTTCCTCGGCACCTATATTCCACCGGTCTCACTCTTACCTTTTCCACTCGAGTGCCCCCTTGCGGCCGTTAGAAAGAATGCACAAGTTAGCCGCATCGCCGCATAAACCGCAGGGTTGAAAGCGTGTGAAAAAAGTTGCGGTTTATAGGCCGGAAATTTCGGTATTACTCCGGCATAGTAACAGCTTCCGCTATTTGTTTTTTACCTGCTCACAACACACGTTTGTCACTTGTTGCTTGGCAAAATTTTGTTTAGCCCTGAAACCAGATGACAATTTTAAAAAGTATGAACAAAAGGATCCATCGCTATATATCATCACTTTTATGTTGTCGCTTGTCATGTTGTGAGGTAGAAATTGCAGGGCACAAAAAATAATAGATAATAATAAATCAAGTCTTTTTCAAGACCTAATTTCTTCTCTTATTTCTATTTTCCTTTTCATGTCACACTTTTGTTACTTGTTGCTTGGCGAAATTTGCGGGGTACAAACCTGATAAGATAAATTTGATGTCATATTAACTTTGAGGCTAGGCAGAATTCATAAAGCAAGATTACCTTTGCCCTTTTTACATGGTCATACGACAAAGATTAGCGCTATCCGTTTTGAGCATTTTTGTGTCATCGCGGGCCGTGTTCATCGTGGCACTGTGACCCCTGCCTGTGACGGTTCTTGTTTTTTTTGGGTTGCAGATCAACTCCCCTCGTCGATTGCCTCTCCCAGGCTGCGGCAGGGTGGTGCAGGCCGCTTGTGGAGGCACGCAGGTCGCCGTCCTCAACGGTCAGTCAGTCCACAGAGTAAAAAAAGAAGAAAAACGCTTTGAAAATTTCCTATCAACCATCTCAACTTTTACATTTCTACATTTCATGGAATTGAATTCTTTTACACAATTTTTCGTTTCATTCTCAGCTCTTGAGCATTCACATTTTTTTTTTTTTTTTAAATGACTACTAACTGAGCTAGGTTCTTTTTCCAGAGCAAGGTGAGGTGTTTGTTTGGGGCTACGGGATTCTGGGAAAAGGCCCCTCGCTGTCGGAGTCCTGCTCCCCAGAGAAGATCCCCCCATCCCTGTTCGGACGTTCCGAATTCAATCCCTCCGTTTCCGTCACCAAGATCCGATGCGGCCTCGCTCACTTTGCGGCCATCACGGGTAAATTCCGAACTGACGCTTCTGCCAGGATAAAGACCTTACTGGATGTTTTTGGTCTTGCAGATCGTGGCGAGCTCTTTGTGTGGGGGAAGAACATCCGAGGGTGTTTGGGTATCGGGAAGCAAGATGACCAGTTCTTCCCGTGGCGAGTAAGAAGTGTGTGTGTGGGAGATACTGCTGAGTTGCAGTGAGGATAAGCGGTTCAGTAAATGCTATGGCAATACACGAATAGCATGATCCAACAAATTAATGCAAAGATGTAGTTTCTTTTCATAGAAAAGCTCATGCATATTTTTGAATGTAATATAATTACAATTAAATAACCAATTTTTTTGATTGTATTTCTAAAACTTTATTTTTCATTTATAGTAAAAAAAAAAAACAATTTAATGAGTTATATGAATGCAAAATAAATAAAAATGACAGTGCATTTATACATTGGCTGGCGACCAGTTCAGGGTGTGCCCCGCCTCTCGTGAGCTAGCTAGTTAATCACTTGTGATAGGTGCCAACACGCCGGCGACCCTAGCGAGGAGAAGTGGTGTTAAAAAAAGATGCACGGATTAACATCCATCCATTTTCTTTGCCGCTTATCCTCACGAGGTTCGTGGTAGTGGTGGAGCCTATCCCAGCTGTCATCGGGCAGAAGGCGGGGTACACACTGAACTGGTCACTAGCCAATTGCAGGGCACATAAAGACAAACACTCGCACTCACAATCACACCTATGGGCAATTTAGAGTGTCCAATTAATGTTGCGTGTTTTGGGATTGTGGGAGGAAACTGGAGTGCCCGGAGAAAACCCACTCAAGCGGAGCCGAGACTTGAACCTCTGAATACATTTAAAGGAAAAAAAATGGCTGAATTAATGCAACAAATAATATATAGAATTATAATTTAATAAATATATAATTAATTGACTGTTTTATGAAAATATATTTTAAATAAATGTGTGTGTAAACGTAGTTAATTCAATAACAAAAAGAATTACCAATTTTTTTATTCCAAAAGTAGTGGAAGAAATAAAATACTTTATTTTGATAATAAAAAAATGTCATGGCATGGTTGATGATAAAAAATATTTAATGGTAATGTTTAATTAGAACATTTATGATTAATAGTTAATTCACCAATTATTAAACATGTTTAATGTAACAAGTTATGTAAATATTATTTTTTTTGCAATCGTACTTTTTAAATCAATTTAACAATGATTTATATATCCGCCCATCCATTGTACAAGCCGCTAAACCTCACAATGACCACAGGAGTACCGGATTAATAAATAGAAGTAATAAATACATTTAGCCAATGAATTTGAAGGAAAACACAAACATAAATGGTGCGTTTAATATAAGTATATGTGATGTTCAGGTGACTGTTCCCGGTCAAGTGGTGGACGTCGCGTGTGGCGTCGACCACATGGTGGCCCTGGTGAAGTCCCTTCTGTGAGTTTGGATGAACGACCGTCTTTGAGCTCCAAAGGGGACAAACGGCGCCAAGCCAGCTGCTCTCCATGGGATGGGACCCTTTGGTCCCACACCTTGCAGCATGTGGAGCGGTCCGCTCTGGGGCTCGAACATGGATACAAAGTACATGAACACATTTTAAGTGTAAACTGAAAACCTTTTTTTTTTTTTTTTTTTAATAAATCATGTGGCTCATGATTAGTTTTTCCCTCATACTTGCATTATTCACTATGTTGATAGGCAGAATTCATCAGCGCAAATGAGTCTGCCCTCACTAAACTTTTTTTCTTTTTTTAAAGATCTCTTTTGTCACTTGTTGATGGACATAATATAAATTGACCTAAAAAAAAAGAATACAAACAGTCATTCAAATAGTATTGGAGGAAAAGCAACTAAAAATATGAAAAGAACTTACAAGAAACTAACAGAAAGTTTTCCCGAAAGTATCCCAAAATATGTGGAAAAAAAGTACAAAAAGAGAAAACAATTACAAAATGTTATAAAAGAATGAATAACATGGAAGAAGTAACAAGAAACTGATGAAAAAAAACATGATCAAAAAAGAAATGGATTTTTAAAAAAAAATGTCGATCCACATAGTTTACTGATTGCCCGAGTTTTTGGATGTTCTAAAAGGAATTAAGATCTGTAATTTTCAGGACTTTCAAAGTGTCTATAACAGAGCCAAAAGGTACAATTTCATATGAACACTATATTATTAATTAATTTATAATGTATTTATATAAAATGTATGTATTTATGTTAGTATTTTATCTAATTTATGTATAGAATTTATGTAACGATTTTAGAATTTTAATAAAGCAATTGATATATAGAAAGAGTTGAAGTTGGAGAAAAAAAATCTGACAAAAATTCCTCACCCTTGGGTCGTTTTTTTCATTTGCATTAATATAGTAAACTGGTTAAAAAAAAAAAATCTACCATGCTAACAGTATACATAAAGGAACAATCCAAAAGTATTAAAAAAATTGTTGGGGTGTTTTAAAACAGTTACTTTTTAATCACTCTGATTAATTAGTGCAACAGCGAGCTGACATCCCAGAAAGTGATGATCAGAGAATGACAGAACACACTCAAACCAAGTAGTGCTTGGGTGCCTGTTCATGTTTTTTTATGATATTTTATTCAAATTCCATGGATTTGATGGATGTCTGGACTTAAACTGCTATCACTATTTTTTTTTTTTAATCCCACATTGTTTCTTTTGTATGTTAATATAAGTAAAGTGTATTCATCATCTTTCATTATTGATTGATTAGATGGCCGAGACCACTATTGCAATACGTCAATTCAAGTTGGTTACTGTGTTATGTATTATCTTGAATGAAATCTGAATAGTTTTGACAGATGTTATTTTTATTTTTTTTTTTGCGCTAAGCTTGAATTCTCTAGGATGCTAAATAACGTATTATAAACAATGATCTTATTTTCCCATTGCACAGAAGAGGCTTGGCGCGAGTCTTTCGGTGTGCGCTTTCGCAGTAGGCCTCATTGTCGTTTTATGCAAAGCGTGCGGAGCGGGATTGGGCGCGCTGCGATGTATGCAAATGAGTCTCGCCGGCTGCCGGTGTTCAAGCGCCGCACAGGTGAGCCTTTTCCTCCACTCTGGAAAATGCCAAAGTAAGTTACACAAGTAGCAGTGGTGGTGCCGGATTCATCGTTTTTTCATCACAAAACATCCGCTTGAGGTAAAAATTACCCCCACCCCCCACCCCCAGAAAAAAAAATCCCTCCCTGCTATTATGTTTTGCTAGGAGTGAGTCTCTTTCTATGAATATTATAACCGGCACATTATGTGGTGGTGGTGAGGGCTCATTAGAATAAAATGGAGGTTGATTTTCCTGAGCGTTGTCCCGGCTTAAACGGCGTAGGAAAATCAGCTGAATTGTGTTTTTATCATCACAGGTCAAGAAGATGAGCGCAGACACTCTGGAGCAGTCGGACACTCAGGCGGAGCAAACAAGTGAGGCTATGTTATACTCTTAATGCTTACCCACCTTGTTTGTTATTTATCTGCATGATTCATGAGATGAACTGGCACTTGGTTATTTATTTCAATGAATCACCAGATTAATTAGGACTCGGTTATTTATCGGCCCGGTTCGTGCATTCTTTCTTAAATGACATCTAACATTCAAAAAAAAAAAAAGTACATAAGAACTATACAGTTGTGAATTACATGATTATGAGTTATAATACATTTATTAAACTGAATAATAAGAGTAGATGGGAAGGAAACGAGCCGTACTATTGTGGGATCTGTGATTTATTTTAATGGTCATTTTTGCATGCTGTTTAACACTTTTATTTATTAAGGCAATTTTCATTTTAAACAGGTTGGAATGGTGGTGGTTTGTAGATGCCTCACAGGCACGTTCAATTAAAAGTAATGATATTATAACGAGGATTTATAGAAGGGAAGTTTGTTTGTCGTTCATTGGTGTGTCTAATAAAAAGACCTTTATTGGGAGGAGATACATTCTCAGTTTAAACGCATACAAACGTGTAATAAATGCCAAATATATAGAAAAATACCAAATGTATACACAAGTGTTTTGCTGTCAAGAGATGGACGATTATCGCATAACATCAATTCGCCAAAACGGAAAGAATATTTTTCAAATGGGACCAAAGCCATGCTTGCCTCAAATATTTATTTGCCGATCCTGGTTAGAGTTTGCTGTAAAATTGAAATAAGTAAAAAAAAATCATAGTTTGAAATGCCATTGACAGGCTAGTGGAAATTCGGAATTTAAAAAGGTGAACTAATTTGACAATGATGAGAGAATATTTGGGAAATAAATAGTAGTTTTGCAACATTTTTTTAATTACTAGGAAAATTAAATAAATACATCACAAAATTACATTTCAGTAGAGAAAAAGTAGCAGGTTTACAATACTATAAAAATGTTATTATAATGAAAAATGAAGTTGTAATACATGAAAAGTTGTAATTTTCTCCCCAAATTATGTTTTATTATTATTATGAGAATAGTGTCGTCTTTTTCTCAGAATTTTTTTTCTTCTTTGCAATAAGTACATTCACTGAATGCAAACTTATCGCGACGTTACTCATAGTCACTCCCAGTTGATGTTTACTTGTAAAGATCACATAAAATGAAAGAAAATTAAACATTAAATATTTCGGCACCAAAATGTTCAACCAAACAACATCATTTCATCTTCTGAAATTCAGTCAATTGTGGAAAGTAGACAGGCTAAACATATAAAGATCAATATTGCTGTTATGTAAAAAAAAAATCTTTCAAACAACTGCTACTTTAATGTACAGAGCAACAATTTATACAAAAATAACAAACAATTAAAAATAATTCTATACTGTCTTGGCAGCACATCTGGTTAGACCTGGCACAGTTCTGTGAACCGGGGTTCGAATCCCGGCCTCGCCTGTGTGGAGTTTGCATGTTCTCCCCGTGCCTGCGTGGCTTTTCTCCGGGCACTCCGGTTCCCCCCCCACATCCCAAAAACATGCATGATAGTTTAATTCAAGACTCTAAATTGCCCGTAGGTGTGATTGTGAGTGCGGCTGTTCGTCTTGATGTGCGCACGCGATTGGCTGGCGACCAGTTCAGGGTGTACCCTGCCCAATGACAGCTGGGATAGGCTCCGGCACTCCCTGCAACGCTTGTGAGGATAAGCGGCTAAGAAAATGGAAGGATGGATGGATGAACATTGTCTCTTTTCATTTCTTTTCTTTTCATATTCACCCGAACTGTATGACGTCTTAATGATAACATGTCACATTAAACATTGTAAACGTGCTGTTGGAAATTCGCCTCCCTGCATGTTGCCGCACTATACCGAAGACCTGGAACTCCAAATTCCTACTTTCCTATAATACTTAAGAAACACTTCAAGCGCGATCTGACACATTTTAATTTTGCATGTACAGTAATTGATTAAGTGGGGCTTTATTCGGAAGGCAAGTAACCGGGCGTGTTCGTGCGTCGCATGTGTACAGTGGCAGTTGGCCGGCGTGCCAGGATGGGCCTGGGGCTTATTTGCTGAGAAATGTCGGCTGCCCCGCGGCTCGAGGACGGCAACAAAAACAAAACAATAAATGGGAACTGTCAACACAAATGCAGAACTTCCTTTCAAACAATGGCCTAGTGTGTGTGTGTGTGTGTGTGTGCGTGCGTGCATGCATGCGCGTGTGAGCATAGTTACACTAAAGTGAGTAAACTCGCTGCTTTGTCTGACAAAGAGTGTAGCTCTGGAATCAACGCATGAATCTACTTCTAATTCATATTACATATCTGGGGGGTTGGTGGTGTAGTGGTAGTTGACTTTCGTGCAGCTGGCGTGGGGTCCACTTCCAATCACCCGGTTATTGTCTGGCCGCAAGTCCACTTGCTTCATGGAGCCCCATTTGAGTATTTATGCTCCATCCTTGATGTCCATGTACTAGTACGTCCTTCGTCCTCACTTGTAAGGCAATTTGAGGCACTAGTCGAACGACAACTACATTGTACAGTGCTGTAGTTGACATCTGTGCTCTGCTTGCATTACTGATGAATTGCTTGATCCATCCATTTTCCGAGCTGCTTATCCTGACAAGGATAACGGGGGTGCTGGACGGGCAGGAGGTACACCCTGAAGTGGTCACCAGCCAATCGCAGTTCACATCACAAAGTTGTCCAAATCAACTTCAAGCTGTTTATACAGGTGCCGTTTAACGTAAAACTGACAGAAAAAAACAAGAAAATCAAACATTGTACTGTGTTTAAAAATAAAATGGCAATTTTAGAGTGTCCAATTAATGTTGCATGTTTTTGGGATGTGGGAGGAAACCGGAGTGCCCGGAGAAAAATCACGCAGGCACGGGAAGAACATGAAAACTCCACTCAGGGGGGACCGGGATCGAACCCGGGTCCTCGGAACTGTGCCGCCTGGTTGCTTTTGTTTTCGAATTGCTTGATGTTACTTGTAAAATTTTATAATGTCGTGGGCAGTACTAGTAGCATATCATCTTGTGCAGAGTTTTGCCTCTCCAGTATTGTAGTTATCCCACTGGTTTCCCTACTAGTGTACAGATTGTCATACAGTAGTGGCAAAAGCATAACCAGTAAGACTCACTCGTCCTACTCGTGCGCCTCAGAGCCCTTGAAGGACATCACTCAACTCGTTTCAAGTTACTATGAAAAGCCGTGTGAGCATTTATTCATTGTTAATAATATGTTTAGGCATTTATTTGATATCCTCGCTGTGGAAAGTCGTTTGAGCATTCATTCAGTATCAAGGATATCAAAGTCGTTTGACTATTCAATAACTTTCCGTTCCATCTTAATGTTGTACTTGTAGGCCAAATACGGCAGTTGTAGTGGGAAAAAACATGACTAGTAAGTCACAGCCATTCTACTAGTGCTGGGTATTAGTCGTAGTAATTGTTATTATTATTATTAGTAGTAGTATTATTAGTAGTGCTGCTCTTGGTATTGGTAGTGAGTAGAAGACGAGTACACCAACTTTGAGGTGGATGTCGATGGGTGACTAAATGCTGGAACGGCGTAAATTGATTAGTGAGTTTCATACAAATGTGGCAAATTGTGGCAGGGGGGTCCTCGGGTCCCACCCACCGACCCACCCCATTGGAGGGCCTGACCGAGGTGCGCTTCACGCGCTCCCCTCCTCAAGCTGTTTGGAAGAACAAATATGTATTCTCCTTCTCCCCACTTGGTATAATTACAGAATACCAAAAAGGTGCCAGCCCTCGCCTGGAGTGAAGGATGCATTTGATTGATGTTTTACAAATATTTTTTTTCAGGGTAATTTGAGTTCTCCTCTTTGATCCCGAATGTTTGCATTTTTGTGGGGTGAAATATTTTGTCTCGGTTGGAGCCCTTCCAGCGTGGGCTGGTTCTCATTCAGAGATGAAATACATGGATAAATACATATTTAGATATACAGCCACACCCAGTGGGAGATGATGTGTTTTTTTTTCATTTTAAATAAGCGGTAGTTATATTTTTATATAGAAATGTAGAGCAACATGCGTGACAGTGGAAACAAATAATTAGAATAATAAATTTTTAAAAAATATATATATACATTTTTACAGCCATTTTGCCATTTCTCGTGTGTGTAGGAAATGTTACATGAATACATATTTTAGACTGCCCCACAGCACTATTCATATTTATGCCATTCATCAGACTAATTTAAATGTGGTTCTTCACTGTAACCCGAGCACGTTAAAATATGTCATACCTCAACAACTAATCAATTAAGAGCATTTTACTTTCTGGTTTTTATCATTAAATCCTTTAAAAAGGCCGTCAAATGTGTATTTTTAAAAAACAGCTTTCTAAAATTATTTGACATACATGGAATTGAAATTTATTTTGTTTCATGTAAGTTATTGTACTTATTTTGAATGTGGTTCTTCCTCAACAATTGTAAATTACAATCAATAAAATCGTCACATTGTAATAATAAAGTCGTTAAAGGCCAGTAATAAATTTACTATGAAAAGTAGTAAAAATATTTTTAAATTGTGGTTTTGTAAATTTGCCATTTACTGTGTCTTTATGTCCTTGTACTTTGTAAATACAACAATGAAGTGAAATTGATTTGATATGATCATAATGAAATACAAAAACTAAAATTGCATATTCTTGTTAATTTTTTTCTTCTGTAGAAAAATGTACTTAAAAGAAATAATGAAATTCAACAAAAAAATTGATCTACATAAAATAGTATTTATTTTTCATGATACTATTCTCTTCCCCACATTTGTGAAACTTGTGGAAGGCCAAAATTAATTTATATATTAATATTAATATCTCTCTCTCTATATTTTTTTTATATATTCCCAAACTTTTGCATCATATTTTTCAAAATACATTTAGATGAGATTATTTTATTATGACCTTCTATGATTTTATCAGTGTCTTTATTTATTTATTTATTTTTAACCACATTTGTGTCCTGAAGAAGAGTGCAATAAATGATAAATCCCACAAATCTTAAGATGACTGAGTTTGGGAAATTCTGATTTGAATAAATATACTTTCACGGAAAATGTAATTGTATTTTGTAAATTTGCAGCTCTGCATTAAACCACTCGGGACTCTTTTGACGTAAATGAATGAGACTTGCCAGACGGAGCCTAATGTGCAGTATTTATGTTTTGATCTTAGTTCTGCTCAGAGCCAAATTTGCATGTCACGGTCATTTTCATACTGGAACTTTGCCACTCAGGCTGCGAGACCTTCGGGGTGGGGTGGGGTGGGGATGGGGGTGGTGGTGGTGGTGGTGGTGGGGTGTAAGAGTGAGGGTGGGGGCTAGTGGTCTGATATTTGGGTTGCAAGTGGATTTGCATGATGTGATGTTAGTCCCCCCCCCCCCACCTCCACACACACACACACACACACAGAGCCCCATTTGACATTCAAATGACTACAAATGGCGACACGCCCTTGAACTCTCCTCCCCCGTCGGTGTCTTCACTGTGTAAACGTCTATGTATTTACACTTGTGTGTGTGTGTGTGTGTGCGTGCGTGTGTTTATATATATATGTTTGTGTGTGAGGTCAAGTTTGCCTTATAATTATGCAAAATCGTTCTTTACCCAGTTGTATTTCAAGCAATGGTCCCGGCGCGGGGTTCAACTGCACGATCCCATCGGGATCCAAAACCCCCTGTGAAAATCCACGATAATAACTGAATAACTGCTAGTTGTACAGCTCTTACACACTTTTTGAAGCGTTCCTTGTTGCCTGTTTTTGCTCTTGAGAAAAAAGTTGTCCAAATCAACTTCAAGCTGTTTATACAGGTGCCGTTTAACGTAAAACTCACACAAAAAACAAGAAAATCAAACATTGTATTGTGTTTAAAGAATAAAATGGCTAACCTCGCCAATGAAAGCCCGCTATCATAGTCCTAACATGACATGAATGTGCTAACAGGAATTAGCATTAATATTATAGTAGGTATACATCATTAAATAATGTGTCTATCAGATATATTGGTATTATTATATATTTAACATTTACTAACAAAAGTCCACTAGTTTAATATCAAGATATAATGCAGTAGATTGGAAACTAAATTCACGTAGATGTTTCAAATAAGATAATGTTTTGGTTGAATTTGCAAAGATTTCTTTGAAGGTTTGCAGTGAGATTAAATATGTTTTAATCATGTTTACTCTTTTTTTTTTTTTTTTTGTCCTTTTAGAGCAAAAAGGAATTGGATTCCATCTACAAGTAAGTGATTGATACTTCTCGTGTATCCTTTTGTACGGTTCTTGACAGCCTGGCAAATAAATGATAATAATACATGACTGACTTGATGTCATAATGTGATTTCTTTTTTTTTTTTGACCTAACAAAACTAGCATTGATGATGAATATTTGAATGCAAACAGTGCAGCAACAAATATAAACTGACAATATGGCAATTATCACATGAATATATTCTCTATCCTCTGCGTAAAACAATATTACTGTATCTTACTCCGTCACTTATTTGAGAAACGCTTCTTCTTGTATTATATACAGGAGGGCTGTAATTACACTGCCTCCTGGTGGCCAGACATGGAACACAATGTTAATAGGGGTTGAAACCTGAAATGATGATGCACGAACTGCTAAACTCTTGACATTATATTTATTACTGTGTATAACCATCCATCCATCCATCCATCCATTTGCTTTTGCTGCTTATCCTCACGAGGGTCGCGGGGAGTGCTGGAGCCTACCCCAGTTGCCCAGGGGCAGGAGGCGGGGTACACCCTGAACTGGTTGCCAGCCAATAGCAGGGCACATAGAGGCCAACAGCTGCACTCACAATCACACCTAGAGGCAATTTAGAGTGTCCAATTAATGTTGCATGTTTTGGGGATGTGGGAGGTAAACCAGAGTACCCGGAGGAAACCCACACAGGCACGGGGAGAACATGCAAACTCCACACAGGCAGGGCTGGGATTGAACCAGGGTCCTCAGAACTACGAGGCCAACGCTTTACCGGCTGACCCACTGTGCCGCCACTGTGTATAACATTTTTGCACAGTCGAATGGAAAAAAAAATATGGTCCAAAATATTTTGGATTGTTTTTTTTTTAATTTATCTTTATTTTTATTTTTTTTTTAAGACTGGAAACATATGAATGGTATTGGCATTCATTTCAATAGGGAAAGATGATTGAAGCTAACACACGCCTGACGCAGCGTGGGATCGATTCCCGCTCAGTGATGATGTCTCAATGTGCCCCGCGACTGACCGGTGACCAGTTCAGGGTGTCGTCCGCCTTTCGCCCAATGTTTGCTGGGTTAGGCTCCACCACTCCCGCGAAACTTGTGAGGAGGAAACGCCGTATTGAAATTCACCCCAATTTTAACGTGAGTGTAAAGTCTAAGACAGTCATGCGAACCAAGCTAGCATTTTCATCCACGAGCTTCTTCTTAAATAGACTTCTTTGGACAGCTAACATCCTCAGGACAAACCAGCGCCAAACCCAGCACACCCCCCCCCCACCACCACACCCCAGCATCCTCACGACAACCCGCCCACCACACCCCCCATGTCAATAATGACTCTCTCCTCCTCTTCTCAGCACTCCTGAATCACCTCAAATAGTTTGCAGCTATTTGGATACTTCTCCAAACACTTTTTTTTTTGGGGTGGGTGGGGGGGGGGTTGAAGCGGGGACTTTTTGTTTCCATGCGTTTTTTTTTTTTTTTTTTTTTTTTTTCAGGAAGTGCCACAGCTTTCTGGGGTGTTTTGGGTTACGAGCGGTGGTGGTGGTGGTGGTGTGTGTGTGTGTGTGTGTTGGGGGGGAGTGATGCTTTTCGGGAAGGTTTATTTGCATAGTTGCTCGCCCAAGGGGAGGGAGTCTATCACTCTTTGTATCTTGTTTAGCGACCAAACTGGTCCCGGAGCGAGCGAATACACACACACACATACGCGTACACACATATACAAACACAGTCAGAGCCACATGCACTTGTTTTACCTCCAAGTATGCTTTGAGTTGGATTTGTCACTTTCTTTTCTTTTCTTTTCCTTTGGAATGGCCGCAGATAAAGACTGAGGACATTGTCGACTCTTCCCACCTGAGCTCCTCGCTGAAGACATGTCACATGACGCAGAGCCCCCCCATGCACGGCTCTCACTTGCCCGGGGTAAAAAGAAACAAAATGTATTCGGAAAATGACAAAACACCCAAAACAGTTCAACTCAATTGATGAATGTGTGTGTGTGTGTGTGTGTGTGCTAGGAAGGCTGGCGGTGAATTAATTCACTTTTTTACACATTTTTTTTACAAATGTTTGCTGGCTTAACAGTATTACATAATGCAAAATGCCATAGACCAGCTAGCAAAATTAGCATCGGTAGTTGTAAACCTTCTCTTTGAGCACAAGCAGGAGCAGCACATGCAAACCGACAATACTCACAGGCATATGCGGTATTCCTTATCTGCTGCGAAAAATGATGAATATTATCGCGTAGTTGTGATTGTCTTCTGTTTCATTGTCAAATCTACTTGTAAAATATGAAATTCTCTCTCTCCTTATCGTCCCATAAAACAAAACTGAATAATTTTGATGATCATGACTGACCTGCAGCAATAAAGTTGTTGTCTGATTAGATTTCAGATGGCGAGACAAAAACTAATTTTTTTGAACAGTACAGAAGTGTATGCAGTGAAGAAAACAATTATTTGAACACCCTGCTATATTGCAGGTTCTCCCACTTAGAAATCATGGGGGAGGGGGGGGCTGAGATTTTCATCGTAGGTGCATGTCTACTGTGAGAGAGATCATCTAAAAAGAAAAATCCAGAAATCACAATGTATGATTTTTTTTAAACGATTTATTGGTGTGATACAGCTGCAACTAAGCATTTGAACACCTGAGAAAACCAATGTTAATATTTGGTACAGTAGCCTTTGTTTTCAATTATAGAGGTCAAACGTTTCCTGTAGTTGTTCACCAGGTTTGCACACACTGCAGGGGGGATTTGGGCCCACTCCTCCGCACGGATCTTCCCTAGATCAGACAGGTGTCTGGGCTGTCGCTGAAAAACACAGCGTTTCAGCTCCCTCCAAAGATGTTCTATTGGGTTGAGGTCTGGAGACTGGCTAGGCCATGACAGAACCTTGATATGCTTCTTATGGAGCCACTCCGTGGTTTTCCTGGCTGTGTGCTCTGGCTCATTGTTGAAAGACCCAGCCACGATCCATCTTCAGTCCTCTGACTGAAGGAAAGAGGTTGTTCCCCAAAATCTCACAATACTTGGCCGGGGTCATCCTCTCCTTAATACAGTGCAAGTCGTCCTGTCCCATGTGCAGAAAAACACCCCTAAAGCATGATGCTACCAACCCCACGCTTCACAGTAGGGATGGTGTTCTTGGGATGGAACTCATCATTCGTCTTCCTCCAAACACGGTTAGTGGAATTACGACCAAAAAGTTCCATTCTGGCATCAAAACCTTCTCCCACGACTCCTCTGTATCATCCAAATGGTCATTGGCAAACTTAAGACGGGCCTTGACATGTGCTGGTTTAAGCAGGGGAACCTTCCGTGCCATGCATGATTTCAAACCATGACATCTTTGTGTATTACCAACAGTGACGATGAAGATTTCAGAACCCTTCTAAGATTTCCAAGTGGGAGAACTTGCAATATAGCAGGGTGGTCAAATACTTATTTTCTTCACTGTATGTATTATACGCCCACCTGCTGGCTAAAGAAAACACACCAGAAGAAACAGCACAATGTCCATTGGATTCTTATGATGCGAAAACTTTTTGAATTGTTTCCAGGCTATTTAATCGTTGTCGTATTTCCCTTCATTTCGACGGGGAAACGAGCGCAGTCAGGTCACAAATTCAGCTCTCCGCTACACGGAATATTCCGCCGTTTATTACGAGCCGTCGTCCTGCACACAAACATGTCACACTGCGGTCTGTCACGATGTTGCCGTCTTTTTGGGGTTACTGCTGCCCCAAGAGTTTGTCCTGTGAAGGTTTACGCATTTTGCAAAAAAAAAAAAAATGTAAAGCCATACCATTTTTTTGTGTGCGGTGTTATTTGTAGCAGATGCTGAATTATTCTCATGATTTCGGTGAAGACGAGACAGCTTTTTATGAGCTATCCATGCAGAAACTGAAGAAATTCACCTAATTTTTTCTCCAACCGTGCAGTATATAGTGTATGTACGGATTTCCGCCGAGCTCCTTCCCGGTTCTGACCGTCTCTGTGCTCTCCAGGACCTGACGTCCCTGCACAGCATGCAGCAGCTGGTCCTGATGCCGCCGTCTCACCTGTCGTCTCCGTCCCCCTTCCTGCTCTCCCAGAACCCCCCCAGCCACCACCAAGGTGAGCTCCGCCGTTGAAAATCTCTTCCACGTTCACCCGACTCACCGAAACGCGGGTCTCGGGTTCCGCCGCAGCTCTCCTGCAACAGAACCTGATGTCGCTACCCGGGCAGAACCACAGCAGCCTCATGCAGCATCAGCCTGGCCTGGCTTTGACTCCGCAGGTAAATCGGCGTCACTGCGTCCTCACTAGACACACACACGACATCTGTAGAAATAAAAAAGCTGCATAGATCTCAGTCTGTAAAAAGATGGCTTTTGCTACCAATTAACAAAGATGATGAGCATTTGTCTAATCAAATATGACTAAGTTATGGATCCAGCAGCGTTTGGTCAGCGCAGATTGAGGCAGCTTTGAGGCTTTTTGCAGCACGCCCAACATCAGATTGAGGAACAGTGACTGTATTGTATTTCCAAATTTCCATATTTTTATACTATTTGTTGGCAGGTTTTTGTTTCGTACAATTTTTTCATTATTATCAAGATGATGATTATTATTACTATAAACAAAATACTACTTCTGTCGAAATGAAGCTCCTCAACTGAATGACAACATAGTTCCGAGGCAACAAGTAGACTCAAAATCCATCCATCCATTCTCCAATGCGAATAACATTATAGTTCCATCCATCCATTTTCTTTGCCGCTTATCCTCACGAGGGTCGCGGGGAGTGCTGGAGCCTATCCCAGCAGTCAACGGGCAGGAGGCGGGGGACACCCTGAACTGGTTGCCAGCCAATCGCAGGGCACATGGAGACGAACAGCCGCACTCACAATCACAGCTATGGTCAATTTAGAGTCTCTAATTAATGTTGCATGAGAACATGCAAACTCCACACAGGCAGGTCCAGGATTGAACCCAGGACCTCAGAACTGTGGGGTCAACGCTTTACCAGCTGCCACATTATAGTGTCCCCCCAAATATCTGCAAATAGCAAATTTGTGGGTAAAAACCGTACCTCGCTTCTCTCGCCTATAGGCAGGATGGCTTTATGTCCGCCAGCAACCGGTTCCGGGTGTACCCCGCTTCCCCCCTCCATTGAAAAAGTGATCACTATCGCGCAGCATACGGAAAGCTGACCCGATTGTTTTTTGGGGTTTTTTTTTTTTTTTTTTGCGATCCAGGGGATGAGGACCTCCGGCCTGGCGGGCCCGTCCATGGACAACCACATGGACATGTCGCACCCGCAGATGCTCAAGCACATGGCGGTGTCGCCCCAGGAAGAGCCCAGCGACCTGGAGGAGCTGGAGCAGTTTTCCAAAGCCTTCAAACAAAGACGCATCAAACTGGGCTTCACGCAGGTTCCCAACGCCGCACGCGCTCCCAAAACTGCGCAAGCCGCGCCTTCGGCTCTGACGCGCCCGCGTGATCCGTTCCAGGGCGACGTGGGCCTGGCCATGGGAAAACTCTACGGCAACGACTTCAGCCAAACGACCATCTCTCGCTTCGAGGCGCTCAACTTGAGCTTCAAGAACATGTGCAAGCTCAAGCCCTTGCTGGAGAAGTGGCTGAGTGACGCAGGTAGACCGAACGCAGGAGCCAGTCACCGACAATGATCACGTGCATAAAAAGTCGACACACCCCGGTTTTTGTGATATGTTAAAAATGGGACCGAAAAGAAATCATTTCAAAACTTTCACATATAACCGGTTCAACTTCAATGAAAAAAAAATAACGCCGTTTTGAGACAGGAATTAAAAATAAACAACTGAAATCATGTGGTTGCACAAGTGTTCACACCCTCTTATAACTGCGGATGTGGCTGTGCTTAACGTTAATCAAGATTAACTTCAAATAAAGTTGAGTTGTTCTAGTGGATTTTTTTCTGACATATTTTCCATCCATCCATTTTTTTTTACGCTTATCCTCACGAGGGTCACGGGGGGTGCTGTAGCCTATCCCAGCTGTCACCGAGCAGGAGGCGGGGTACACCCTGAACTGGTCGCCACATAGAGACAAACAGCCGCACTCACAATTACACCTAGGGTCAATTTAGAGTGTCCAATTAATGTTGCATGTTTTTGGGATGTGGGAGGAAACTGGAGTGCCCGGAGAAAACCCACACAGCTACGGGGAAAACATGTAAATTCCACACAGGGAGGGCCAGGATTCAACCAGGGACCTCAGAACTGTGAGGCCAATGCTTTACCAACTGAGTCACCGTACCACCGACATATAACCAGTTCAACTTAAATGACAGCTTTTTGAGACAGGAATTAAAAATAAACAACTAAGATCATGTGGTTGCACAAGTGTGCACACCCTTATAATTGGGGATGTGGCTGTGCTTAACGTTAACCAAGATTAACTTCAAATAAAGTTGAGTTGTTCTCGTGGATTTTTTTTCCGACATATTTTGCTTACATTTATTTTCTCAAGTTAGTCAGTTCCACTTACTTACTGACTGTAAAGTTACTTAGTTACAATAACTGGCTTTCTTACAGTGACTTGTTAGTTAGTTAGTTAGTTCCAAAACTGGGACATTGCTGTATTCAGAATTGACACAGTCGCATTCACGGGTGTCAGCCCACACCTACCACCATTTAAAGTCTCTCTGATTAACCCAAAATAAAGTTCGGATGTTCTAGTTGGCTTTTCCTGACATTTCTGTACTCACACCAGATTTTAGGTCACCTTTAATGGCGGGAAAAGTTTCAAACTGCTTTATCACTCTCATATTTTAAAAAGCTGGCATTTAAACGGGAGTGCGCAAACTTTTTAGAGCCTTTTCAGACAGTCCCCCCCCCCCACACACACACACACAATTCTGCACGTCCATTTGAACATGCAGAAAACTCGCCTTCGGACTGCATGAGCAGCGCGACCTCCCTGCCGCCGCTGATGGAGGGCTACGGACGCAAGCGCAAAAAGAGGACCAGCATTGAGACCAATATCAAGCTCACGCTGGAGAAGCGCTTCCTTGACGTGAGTCGCGCCATCTGTAAAGCTGACACACTGTCTCCTAGTAGCGGCTTGGATAACGACGTGACAATATTACCGAATGTTGAGTATTTTGTCCTAATATTGTTTAGAGGTCCACAAAGCAGCCTTAACTTATTCCCATGAAGGCGACTACGTAAATTGTAAGATTATTGTGACTTTCCAGAACCCCAAACCCAATTCTGAGGAGATCACGATGATCTCGGAGCAACTGGCCATGGAGAAGGAGGTGGTCCGGGTTTGGTTCTGCAACCGGCGCCAGAAGGAGAAGAGGATCTACTGCCCAGTGACGAGTTTGCCCGTCAAGACACAGAGCTACAACTCCAGGATGGTCAGTCATGAGAAGCGTCACGTTTATTGCGTTTAAATTATTTAGACATTTTTGCCTTCATTCCTCCACTATTTCATTTATTGGAAAAAAAAAAAACAAACAAATATTAGCCAAACAAACAATTGTACATTTTTTTAAATTTTTCATTAATTAAAATCAAATTAATTATTAATTTATAAACTATTGAATGAGCTTGAGCTACGACTGTGGTATTTAAAGACTGTTTTGCATTTTTTCCCCCACATATTCATAAAGTATTTACGTAATTTAGTCATGACAATTCAATTAATATTAGAACAAAACGTATATGAAATAACATTTTCATAACTATTTGGTTCACCTATAATGACCAAATGAATTTAAAATCAAATGAAGAAATAATCATTTATCTTATAAAACTAAACACATTTTAACTTATTAAATAATTGGTCAATTAATTAAAATTGATTCATTTTGAAGAATGAAAGATAATGAATGAATATTGTACTATTAGAACAAACTATTTAAAAAGAATATTATTTGTTTTTTTCCCCAATGGTTTATCCATTAACTATCCAAAAAATAAATTAATGAATGAACATTTTAAAAGTGAGATGAAATGATTAAAATATTACCTACCAACTTACACATTTATTTTCTTTAGCCTACTTTGTGAAAAAGTTTTTATAAAAAGTAACTCATTCATCACTGAAGAATTGCTTAATGATCATGAATTAAAATAATGAATTATTCGTATAAATGATGGATTTTTATTCCATGAGTGAGGAAAAACATTTATAATTTTGTAAATAAACATTTGTCTAATTAAAAGACATTAGATAAAATAACATGATGTACATTGTTACATCCATCTCATTTTAATTAATTATTTTGACAGGTTGTCACCATACTAATGAGTTCAAAAAAAAGATTATGTTTATTTCTGGTGTAGGCTGCTGCAGTGTCCATATCTTACAGTCCGCTAGCTTCAGGAGGAGGTGAGAGGACTTGCCAGTGTTTTTTTTTTTTTTTTTTTTAATCTGTGCTAAATTATTGTCGCGTTCACATTCTCTGATGATGTTTTTTTTTTATTTTTTATAATTTATTTCTCCGCCAGTTTCATCAAGTTCATCTCCAAACTGCGTGAGTCGGGAAGTTTCTCCCGACAGCATGTCCATGTCCATGTCCACGGCGTCTTTAACGTCTCTGGTCAACCCGACGTCTTACAGCAGTCCAGGGTGAGGAAAAGCGTTCGTTTTGCCAACTAAGTCCTGTGATTTTTCGACGCCATGTTTTGATGACCAAACAAAAGTACAACGAAAAGGCGTAAAAGATTTGTTTTTTTTTTTTAAGAAAAGTTTTTTTTTTTTAATTGAGAAGAATTTAACTGCTGCTCTGTATGAAGGATAAAGCTTTTCATAAAAACCTGTTTTGTACTTAGCCTTGAATCCCAACTGGTAATATTGAGGGCAGCGCGGTGGCGCACCTGTGAAGCGTTGGCCTCACAGTTCTGAGGACCCGGGTTCAATCCCGGACCCGCCTGTGTGGAGTTTGCACGTTCTCCCGTGCCCGCGTGGGTTTTCTCCGGGTACTCGGGTTTCCTCCCACATCCCAAAAACATGTGACATTTATTGGATACTCTAAAATTTCCCCTAGGTGTGATTGTGAGTGCGGCTGTTTTTCTCGATGTGCCCTGCGATTGGCTGGCAACCAGTTCGGGGTGTACCCCGCCTCCTCCCCGTTGACAGCTGCGATAGGCTCCAGCACTCCCCGCGACCCTCATGAGGATAAGCGGAAAAGAAAATGGATGGATGACCTATACAGAGTAACGAAGTACCTTTGGGTCGCTCGTGTGTTTTTCCCATATTTGCAGCAGTTGTTTTTTTTTTTTTAAATAAGAAAGGAAGCAAAGCACAGTGCCACCTGGTGACACACAATATTTGATAGATAATAATGTTATTGAATGTCTTTTAATCTTAGTTTTATTATTTGATTACATTATTTAGTAGTGGTTATCTATTTATTTAATTACTCATATTTATGGATGTTGTTTCCGAAAGGATTTTTAATAGTCAAAACGACTGATTTAAGAAGAGGAATGGTTGCTCCCAACTGCTTCTGATTGAATTAAAAATGAATATAAAAAGGTAAAATCAATATTTCACTTTAATATATATATTTATCTAATGATCTGACAATAAAAATATGACAGGTTACTTCTGTTTTAACATAGTAAAATATTTAATAGCTATACATAAATATAAACAATAAATAAAATAAAAGGCTCATTTATTACTCTTTACTATAATGAAATATATTGCAAACTTAAAAATTAAATGAATGAATTAAATATAGCATATACCATACCATACCATTATGTTTACTGCAGTTTTTTTTATTACAGTAAATATCTGTAAGAATCATATAAATAATTGCTAATCCTTTTAGTATAGTAGAATAAGATAAATACATCAGTTAATGGTGAGGTATTTTGAAAGGATTTTAAATACTGACTCAAATGAATTTAATACTATAATTGACTATGTTCTTCTGCGGGTTTATATCTAAATAAATAAATGGTAAGGTATTACAAGTAAAATTATTGGATACGATTCAAATGAGTTTTACCACAGTTTTTATGTACTCACTACTTAGTACTTTTAAACAAATCATGATTTATTGTACTGACATGTTTTCATTTTTGAATGATAAAATACATTGAAACTATGATAACATGAATAAATGAACTAGTCTACTTAACGACTGTTTGAAATGAACACATTTTTTTTCCATCGATATCTGGTTAAATAAAATATGACAAATCATCATGCTAATCTACTTCGCAGGAATCGAGTCACAACATTCAGTCAATGAACTGAATGCAGTAGTTGGATTTGAATTAACACAATGTTCTTTCTTTCTTTTTCTTTCTTTCTTTCTGTGTGTGCATGCGTGCATGTTCGTGTTCTGTTTCAGGTCCTGGTACCGCAATTGGAATTCTAGCGTGTATCCCCACTGAAGCACTCCTTCGCCCACCATTTTTTTAAACGTTTATTTTAGAAAGATGTACCACGAAGAGCTTGCGAAGCAGACGCACTTCGACATTGAAACGCACACGGAAGAAACATCGGGACATGAAGATGGAGTCGCCCCCCCCCTCCCCGCTCGACCTCCCCACCTACCCACCTGTCTGCTGCTTGACGATGTTTTTACAGTCAAGCCTATAAACTTATAGATGTGAGACTGTCGGGAGGAGAAAAAAAAAAGTCAAAATGTTTCAGTTAGTCGGGATGTACATATTGAGTAAGAAGCGCTTGTGTTGGGATGCGTGTATGCAAGGTCTTACTGTTTGTCTACATCCAAGTTTTGGTCGTCAACTGCAGGCCTACAAGTCGTCAAGCAATGGTGCAAAACGGCTCGTTTTACTCTTATTTGCGCTACACAGAACACGAATGGGCCAGTGCCATTTTTGTTATTTGGGAGGAGAACGATCTTATGGCTGTAATAAAATCTGCAGGATTTATATCTTGGTGAATGAAGTGGCAACGCTTGTTTATTTTCAATCCTTTTTTTTTTTTCACAAAAATTTGTTTTTTATTCCCCGCTTTGCCAAATATGACTCTGGGCTTGGGTCACATTGGTTATTCACATTTGATCATATTGCTTGAACCTTCATCTACAACTGAGATCATGCCATCCACAGCACAAGTGCCAAACTCAAGGCCCGGGGGCCATATCCGGCCCACAACGTGATTTTATGTGGCCCACGAAGCCAAATCTAGTGTCAATTTCCATGGTTCTTGTAAAAATCTGTACCAAAATTATTTCAAATTTTTATCTCATAAATGATAAAGTTGAGATGTTACAAGCATTTTTGTTCCCGAACATGAATATTTGAAAAACACATTACCTTTGATTTCTGATTCGAAAACTAGTTAATAAATTGATGTATATATGATGAGACGATTAAATACTTTTATTGTTTCACAGCCATAACGGCCCTCTGAGGGAAACCAGAACTACAATGTGGCCTGTGAGAAAATTGAGTTTGACACCCCTGATCTACAGTATCATGTAGATTGCTTGAAAGAAAAGAAACAAACCAGGATTACAAAAAAAAAAATTAAATAGCAGAAAATGCAGTAGTGGTCTGCATCCAAACATCCCTCAAATCTTTACGTTTCCCTGCAATGTTTTTTTTTTTTTAACTTACCTGCATTTTAGTAGTGGGGAACCTACGGCTCGTGGGTGATCTAAAAACAAACACAAGAATACTGTAACAACAGGAAAAACCCCACATATGCTCAAAATACTGTATGTAAAAATGAACATTTCCCTAAATTTAAGCAGTACTTTATTCTACCTGAAAAGAAAGCTTCCCCTTCACTACCGTTGAATACTTTGTGCACACAATTGTAATAATAAGCATTTGTAATTCACGCAAGTGAAAATAAAAGTCAAAAACCAGATTTGACAAATAAGAGACAAATCACAGATTGTACATATAAACACATTGAGATCCAATAAACGAGTTGTATTAAAAATGTTGCATCGTTATATTCATTATTTAACATCTTTTTTTTTAAACAAATATGTGGTTATAGTTTGCTGAAATTTACTTTTTTTTTTGCTTACCCATTTAGCTTTCTGAGACGGTCAAACCATTAGAAACACAACAGAATGATTGCAGTTCAACACAATGTATGGAAAATGTTTTTCACGTGTACTAAACTAAATTACTTACCAGAATCTCCTGGAACTCCTTCAATGTTGCTCTAAACCTTCCATGACCAATTTTCTTCACATCTATTTTTTTTGTCAGTTTTGTAAAATGATTTATTCCCTTGGAAAGGATTTTGTACCCGTCTCCTGCTCTATGCGACCCACAAAAACGTCTGGAAAAGCCTACTAGAACAGATGCAGTTTATTTGGAGCGCATCCAAGGCAGTTTGAATGGTGGCAGATGTGTCCGACTCACATTTAATATGAGTTTAAATGTGAGTGTTGAATTCTGAACGCAGTTACAGGGAGGATGTGTACACTTGTGCAACCACATTTATCTGGAAAATGTTTCTGTTTTCCAGTTGAGTTGAACAGTTTATATGCCACAGTTGAAAAAAAAAATCCAGAATTGATTCACCTTTCTTTCATTTTTTTTTTTTTACATCACAAAAACCTGTTTGGGGTGTGTAGACTTTTTCTTCCCACTGTATTATCATCCGGCAATCCCGCAGATTGCATTCAATAGACACGACAGCGAGCCCAAATGTAATGTATTTACACTTTAATGATAAAAGGATAGTCAAATAAGCACGGGAGAGTGTGTCGATGGTCATTTAAAAATAGAAAGCGTCTCGACTGAGACGGGGGGTGCAGTGATCCGAAATGTTACGAAATGTGAAATTGGAAGAGTCGGGCGACCACTCGAGTGCTTCGATTGCGCTGCAGTCAGTCCAAGATGGTGAAGTTATCACGTGCTGTGGTGGCGGCGGCGGCGGCGGCGGTGGTCGTCTTCATCGGCGTAATCGTCGCGGTGGCTGCGTTCACGTTTCCTTGTACCTGCGACACGACACAATTAGCAGCAGTTACAATTGCAACAACGTCGTAGCGATAAAAGGGAAAACTAAATATTTAATGCGGGAGGGCTTTCTTTTACATACATTTTTATGTATGGATGTTTTAATATTGTGAATTTTTGAAAATGAAAAGATTTTGCCAATGCTCACCCTCTAACTCGCGGGATCCGTCCACACCAACCTTGGGCCTCCTTGTAAACCAGCCTGGACAAAAACTGCAGAAAACAAACAAACAAACAAACAAACAAGAAGTCATTTTACGACAAGCAGTTTGAAGCTGTGTGCGTGAAAATGTCTTTTCACTTGTAACGCGTTTTTTTTTTGTGATTTACCATAATTTCCGACCTACAGAGCGCACTTGATTATAAGCCTCACCCAGTACATTTGTAGAGGAAATACCATTTGGTACATACATAAGCTCACCCGTGTAAAAGCCGCAAGTGCCCACATTGAAACATGAGATATTTACAAAGAAAGATGGTACACACAAAGAGTTTTCAAAGTTTAAATACTTTATCTTAGCTTAACATGGCAACAACACGGTAGCACGAACAGCTCTGGTTAAAAACAAACAAAAACTAACATACGAAAAAAACATACCTAAATCACTGCGATGCGGCAGTAACAGAACAGCAACCGTTATTGCGGCGCTAACAGAGCCAGTTAAAAAAAAAAAACATGCCGGTAAAAATCATTGAGACATGGCAGTAACACAGCCACACACAAGCACAACAACAATGCTATTGCAGCGCTAGCAAGCCCGGTTAAAAACAACAACAACAACAACAAAAAGTAAAAGTCACTTCCTCGGCACATATATTCCACGGGTCTCACTCTTACCTTTCCCGAGTCCCCCCTTGTAGCCGTTATAAAGAATGCACAAATTAGCCGTATCACCGCATAAGCCACAGGGTAAAACGTGTGAAATAAGTCGCGGTTTATAGGCCGGAAATTAGGGGATATATGGTATCATATGTCTAAATTGTGGGTTTTTTAGCTATTGCGAATGGGTGGGTCTGGAAGGTACCCCGCGGACTCAACCGGGGTTGACGGTTTGTTGTTCCTTACCAGGCAGGCGAGCACGTCGGCAGAGATGAGCATGTAGAAGACGTTGTTCCAGCCCGAGGGCGAAATCAGCCCGGCGAAGAGAGGCCCCAACGCAGCCCCTGCGCGCGGCCCCCGACTTCAAGTCAGCAACAATTTCACCACAAGATGCTAACGCGGGGCAATATGGCCGCCTCTTACCCACTGATCCTGTCCCGTCGATGATGGCCGTCACTGTGGACAGCGCCCTGGAGTTTCCTCTCAGGCTCTCGTGCGTTCCCTTAACAACAACAAAAAAGATGTTTTATTGTATTATTCTTGTTTCTAATATTGTGGATTCATTGAAAGTTGATGTCAATCTTGCAATACAAAATACCCTAAGATGCCACAAGATGCCGCCAAAGCTCGGTCTAAAGAGGAATTGCTTTCACTTGTGAGTTTTTTCCAGTTACAAAATTTAGAGATACCCTTCAGAAATCTAGCAACGCGAGAGGGTCGAAATACGACAGACTTACCAGGTCGGCAGATACAGCAGTGGTGATGAGGGCGTAGGGCCCGTTGACCAGGCCGCCACAAACCAAGAGCATGCCTACAGGACAATAGCACTTTACTTCATCTGCATGTATTATGACGCGATATTTAGAGGTGAGGCATCGATATTTATCAAATATAATCGTACCGATTGTTGTGCCAAGGTTGCGTTGGCCGACGTGGTTGTAGAGGAAAAGCTGCAGCGGAGACCACAAAAAAAAAAATCTCTGAAAAATGTTACTTTATACTTCCGTGAGGAATATGAACCTGCAAAGGTACACGGAACCCTCGTTGTATCGTGGATTTTTAAGCTCTCATTTGTTAATTCCGGCAGAACAGACAGACAAATTGTTTTTTATTTGCCCATAAATTACCTAACGTGTACAAAAAAAAATGTAACTTGCAATTAGAGCTAGGGTTAATGGAACAAAGGAAAAAAGTAATGCAAAACAACAGTTTCAAATGTCTTCGGTGGGGGTGACTCACAGCTTTTTAACAAAGAACGAATCGAATTTAGACCTTCGTGAAGTGGCTCATAACAACGTCATTGAAATTTTGCAATGCAATATAATAATCCTCCCCCCCGCAAGACTCACCATGGGCGCAGCGGTGAGCAACATGACACAACACGTGGTGGCTCGCCCGCCCGTGTAGTCGGACACCAGGCCCGCCATGATGCCGCCTGATGTAGATCAAACACGCACACATAAAATGATGGATGACATCCCCGCAACACCGTCACCCTAAATTCAGGGATTCAAAAAGATGAAAAGAAACAAACCAACTTGGAAAAGAAAACAGCTTACCCACAATTCCCCCCACATCAAAAAGCGTGGACATGTCTCCGGCTTCTTTGGCCTCAAAATGTGCTGCAAGATGAACACGCGTGAATACTGATCCTCAAGAAGATACTTTTAACCATTTAAACGTAAGCGTCGACACTGACCGACGTTGGAGATGTAGAGCGGAAGCCAGTAGAGGAACGTGTAGCTGACCAGCTTGGCAAAGAGCAAACACAGCGAAAACTCCACCACTCCCTGCGGGACACCGTTTTGCTGGATATCTCAAGCTCACGTCTCATCACTTCAAATACGACATTTCCATGACTTTAAGATTCAAAATTTCCCGAAACGAGTATTGAATTTTGTTAGAAAGACATGTGCCTTTCCAGTTATCCTCATCTACGGAATAATCTTTCGTTTTAGTGGACATTGTTCCTGTCTCCGTCAGATATTGTATTTGTCACTCACATGATAACCGCACGATCATGTGCGCATACTTCATGACCTCTCCTCAGGTGGAAAAGGAGTACTGCATACTTCTTAGAAAGCAGCCATCTGGTTGAATTTGAACTGCCCTCCAACAAACTCAATTCCAATGAGGTTGGGGCATTATCCATCCATAATCTAGCGGTTTTCCGGGTCGGGTTGCGGGGGAAGTAGCTTCGGCAGGGATACCCAGACTTCCCTTTCGTCAGCCACTTCTTCCAGCGCCTCCAGGGAGATCCTGAAGCGTTCCCAGGCCAGCCGGGCGAGACATAGTCTCGCCAGCCTGTCCTGGGTCGTCCTCGGGTCTCTTTCCGGTGGAACATGCCCGGAACACCTCACCAGGGAGGTGTCCGGGAGGCATCCGAATCACATGCCCCAGCCACCTCATCTGGCTCCTCGCAATGCGGAGGAGCAGCAGCGGCTCGACGCTGAGCCCCTCCTTCTCACGAACCTCCGATGCGGGGCTGGACCCAAATGCAGGACTCCAAGTCGAGGACACGGTGTTAGGCGTAGTTTTATTCAAAGCTGAGGTCATACACGGTGCTAAGCAATCCGAGAAGGCAAAGGTACGGAAACGCTAAGCAAGGGCAGGATCTAAAAATGTGAAGCGGACCTCGCTAGGAGACAAACTATGAACTAGGACTTGACTATGGAACATAAACTAAGACAGGACTAAACTGAGGTGGCACAGAAACACTGTGACGAGGATAGCTCAACACTACACTATTTTCAGTAGTGGAGATTCCTACTGTCAGTGAATGCAACTCACTAACTGGGGGCACAACGAACTGGCAAATGCCAGTGACAAAAACTCCAATTTAAACACACACTCTAATTCTAATTTTAATCTAATCTAATTCGGGATCTTGTTCTTTTGGTCCCGACCCACATCTCGTGCCCATGGGTGAGGGTAGGAACGTAGATTGACTGGTAAAATGAGAGCTTCGCCTTCCGACTTAGCTCCCTCTTCACCGCAACGGACCGATACAAAGTCCGCATCACTGCAGACGCTGCACCGATACGCCTGCCGATCTCCCGTTTCAGTCTTCCCTCATTCGTGAACAAGACCCCAAGATACCTTACATATAATTATTATTATATTTGAAATAAACTTCACTGTAAACCATGAAATGAAAAATATCAGTAACCAGACACATTTTTACATGTGCATTTTAAAAAACTGTTGGATTAAATCGAAGAAAATCTTCTTCTTCTTTTCCTTTCGGCTTGTCCCGTTAGGGGTCGCCACAGCGTGTCATCTTTTTCCATCTAAGCCTATCTCGTGCGTCTTCCTCTCTTAACACCCACCGTCCTCATGTCCTCCCTCACCACATCCATAAACCTTCTCTTTGGTCTTCCTCTCGCCCTTTTGCCTGGGAGCTCCATCCTCAGCATCCTTCTACCAATATACTCACTCTCTCGCCTCTGAACATGTCCAAACCATCGAAGTCTGCTCTCTCGAATCTTGTCTCCAAAACATCCAGCTTTGGCTGTCCCTCTAATGAGCTCATTTCTAATCCTATCCAACCTGGTCACTCCGAGCGAGAACCTCAACATCTTCATTTCTGCCACCTCCAGTTCAGATTCCTGTTGTTTCTTCAGTGCCACTGTCTCTAATCCGTACATCATGGCCGGCCTCACCGCTGTTTTGTAAACTTTGCCCTTCATCCTAGCAGACACTCTTCTGTCACATAACACACCAGACACCTTTCGCCAGCTGTTCCAACCTGCTTGGACCCGTTTCTTCACTTCCTGACCACACTCTCCATTGCTCTGTATTGTTGACCCCAAGTATTTGAAGTCGTCCACCCTCGCTATCTCTTCTCCCCGTAGCCTCACTCTTCCCCCTCCACTTTTCTCATTCACGCACATATATTGTGTTTTACTTCGGCTAATCTTCATTCCTCTCCTTTCCAGTGCATGTCTCCATCTTTCCAATTGTTCCTCTGCATGCTCCCTGCTTTCACTGCATATGACAATATCATCTGCGAACATCATGGTCCAAGGGGATTCCAGTCTAACCTCATCTGTCAGCCTATCCATTACCACTGCAAACAGGAAGGGGCTCAGAGCTGATCCCTGATGCAGTCCCACCTCCACCTTAAATTCCTCTGTCACACCTAAGGCACACCTCACCATTGTTCTGCTACCATCATACATGTCCTGTACTATTTTAACATACTTCTCTGCCACACCAGACTTACGCATGCAGTACCACAGTTCCTCTCTTGGTACTCTGTCATAGGCTTTCTCTAGATCCACAAAGACGCAATGTAGCTCCTTCTGACCTTCTCTGTACTTTTCCACGAGCATCCTCAAGGCAAATAATGCATCTGTGGTACTCTTTCTAGGCATGAAACCATACTGTTGCTCGCAGATACTTACTTCTGTCCTGAGTCTAGCCTCCACTACCCTTTCCCATAGCTTCATTGTGTGGCTCATCAACTTTATTCCTCTATAGTTCCCACAGCTCTGAACATCCCCTTTGTTCTTAAAAATGGGAACTAGAACACTTTTCCTCCATTCTTCAGGCATCTTTTCGCCCGCTAGTATTCTGTTGAATAAGTTGGTCAAAAACTCCACAGCCATCTCTCCAAATTGCTTCCATACCTCTACCGGTATGTCATCAGGACCAACTGCCTTTCCAGTTTTCATCCTTTGTAGTGCCTTTCTGACTTCCCCCTTAGTAATCATTTCCACTTCCTGGTCCTTCACTCTTGCCTCTTCAACTCTTCCTTCTCTCTCATTTTCTTCATTCATCAACTTCTCAAAGTATTCTTTCCATCTATTTAGTACACTACCGGCACCAGTCAACACATTTCCATCACTATCCTTAATCACCCTGACCTGCTGCACATCCTTCCCATCTCTATCCCTCTGTCTGGCCAACCTGTAGAGATCCTTTTCTCCTTCTTTCGTGTCCAACCTGGTGTACATGTCTTCACATGCCTCTTGTTTAGCCTTTGCCACCTCTACCTTTGCCCTACGTCGCATCTCGATGTACTCCTTTCGCCTCTCCTCAGTCCTCTCAGTATCCCACTTCTTCGCTAATCTCTTTCCTTGTGTGACTCCCTGTATTTTGGGGTTCCACCACCAAGTCTCCTTCTCCCCTTTCCTACCAGATGCACACCAAGTACTCTCCTGCCTGTCTCTCTGATCACCTTGGCTGTCGTCGTCCAGTCTTCCGGGAGCTTCGGTTGTCCATCGAGAGCCTGTCTCACCTCTTACCGGAAGGCCGCACGACATTCTTCCTTTCTCAGCTTCCACCACATGGTTCTCTGCTCTACCTTTGTCTTCTTAATCTTCCTACCCACCACCAGAATCATCCTACATACTACCATCCTATGCTGTCGAGCTACACTCTCCCCTACCACTACTTTACAGTCAGTAACCTCCTTCAGATTACATCGTCTGCACAAAATATAATCTACCTGCGTGGTTCTACCTCCGCTCTTGTAGGTCACTATATGTTCCTCCCTCTTCTGGAAATAAGTGTTCACCACAGCCATCTCCATCCTTTTTGCAAAGTCCACCACCATCTGCCCTTCAAAGTTCCTTTCCTGGATGCCGTACTTACCCATCACTTCTTCATCGCCCCTGTTTCCTTTACCAATATGTCCATTACAATCGGCACCAATCACAACTCTCTCGCTGTCTGGGATGCTCAGAACTACATTAAATCGAAGAAAATAAAAGGTAAAAATCACTCACGGGTATACTGAGCGCGCCACAGAAGCTGATGGCCTCCGAGTGCCCGGCGGCAATCTCCGGCGTCTCGGCGTCGATGGAACCGTTGGCCACGTGGGACGGACTCTGCAGGAGAGGCTCGGTCTCACCACTTTCTAAGTCATTCTATTACACAACACACGCACACGCTCACACTTGTTTTCAAGCACGCCGCCGGCGATTTTCGCGAGGTGGATTCTCACATGATGCTGAGGAGGACTGCAGTTGACGTCCGCCGGTTCTGAACAAAGCGGAGCACAGCGAGGTATCAGAAGCGAGGAGCGCGGCGCCGCCCCCGGTTAGCAGCTGAAAAACTCACTCTCGACCAGGAAGAAGAAGCACAGGACGCCCGTGGAGGCGATGATGAGGCCCGGCACGATGAAGGACATGCCCCACGCCGATGAGACGAACACGCCGGCGATGAGCGAGCCCAGGATGTTGCCCACCGACGTGTGGGAGTTCCACACGCCCATGATGAAGCCGCGCCTGCCGACAGCGCAAATCGCATGTGAGGATGCTGGCGGAAAAGCATCTCGCTCAGCCGGTCTCTGAAAAACTGTCAGGATGAATGGACCGGCGCAGCTTTTCAGTGGAAGATAAAGATAAGGTGGTGAACCTCAGCTTGTCAAGGCAATTATGAGGAAACTTAATTCCCAAAAATTGGAATTGGGACAAGTTCAGGCCCCTAACAGATGAACGCAGTATGTATGTTTACATGCATGGTATAAACACGGTATGTGTGTGTCGCAATTGTTGGAAAAAAAAATGACAGTTACAGTGATGCCTCGGTTCGAGAAGTGATTTGTTCGAACACCGAATCGATGTTTCCCATTATAATGAATGGAAAAAGAAATAATGCGTTCCAAGCCTAAAAAATTAGGCTTTATAAAACATTTTTTAAAGGTTTTCCTGATAATAAAGTGCATAGTAGAAATATATGTATAGTTTAAATACTTTATATAATAAAATAATTTAAGAAATATATTTATGTTTTTACTTGCTTTAGTAGTAGAGTATGTTAGGCTGGGAGTGCATTGCCGTATCTGTAGCGACTCGGCCCCCCAGCCTTGTAAACTTTTTGAATTAGAAAAGTGCAGAATAACTTTAAACAAGCAGCTTTTCTTCTCAAAAAAACATCTAGAAATTTTCGTTCCAAAACCGATTTGTTTGAAAACGGGGACGTTTGTGAACTGAGGCTTTTTTTGTATATGGAGTGAAAGCTATGCTGAAGTTCCTGTGGTGAGTCAGTGTCACTCATGGCACGGCATAAATGATCATTTTGCCATCAACTGTTTTCAGGTTTTCTTTTAGTTGTTTTATAGTATGATCAAAACTAAAACATTAGCATCGCCCTGTTCCACTTGACATCTTCCACTTCACAAAAAGCTCATTGTCCTCATCTTTTTGGTCGGCCTTGTCGGTGTTTCGGTGAAACTGACCCATGTTTGATTGCTGATTACAAAAAACGCAATCAGTGAAACTGGTGCCAAGGAAACAATTTGAGGTGAGTTGAGGAGCCTCCTTGAGACCGATGCAGTCGTTTACTGCTGTTTTGTGGCATCGACAGGCAATTACAAACTCTTTTGCGGTGGGCATCGACGACTCACAGATGTTCGCTGTTGGCAGCAGAGCTTATGCGCTATCCGACTTCATTCTGCTCCGTACAAGGCGGTGCGGCGACGGCGCACTCCCCAAACATTGCGGCCATGTGGCAAAACACTCCCAAAACATGCTTGACACGCGCTAATACAAATATTCCGCAACGCATCCCGCAAACTAGGCTATCGTGCGGCAAGATTTCTGAATGAATTATTTAATTATCTTTGTGAAGGCACAATTGTTGCTCTCGCTAGTGTACCTAATATTGTGACCGGTGATGTGTCTTTCTGTGACTTTCACAATTGTGGCTTTGTTTTTAAGATGTTTTGGCATGAAAAGTGAGGCAAAATAGCGTATTTTCATGAGGGTGGGTGAAGCAGTGTGAAGGTGCTTAGTCCTAGCTAAGCATAAATAAAGGAGGTTTGGGACTCTTTAAAGACTGACTTTGGGGGGACTTAATAAACAAACAAACAGATCAAAACATAAATAAATAACGCTCCAATCAAACTGTCGCCAGAGCGATTCAAGTAAAAATAAACTGACTTGAGGGTGTGCCTTTTGGACATTTGGACTGAGTTGGACTTCCTCTGAGTCACCAGAATGCTGACTAAATTCAAAATTAACCCCCCACCCCGCCCCCCAAACAGTTTCCATCTTTTGAGCTTGACATTTCCATTAATTTTTTAAAGGGAACCGTGAATAAGTGTGTTGACTGACTAAAAAATGAAGCGTGTTCGTCAAGCGTGTGACGGCGTTTGCTCGGCTGCACTTCTGAGAAGAAGCGCTTTTGCACTCGGCGTGGGAATTTGTTCAGTAGGGTCGCGCCGACGTGTCGTAATGCGGCACACGAGAAGGAGACAGTGCGGAGTCATCAGGACTGGGGGGTCGGGGCGTGGGGGTACTCACTTCCCTTTTCCGAACCAGTTGCCGACACACGCCACCACAGCGGGCCAGCCGGTGGTCTGCATCAACCCGTTGAACACCTGCGGAAGCCGGGTGGTGGGGGGGTCGGGGGTGAGATATGGGGACACATTACAAAAAAAACATACATGCTTGTGACATACAGCGAGCCATGCCCTATGTGTGTGTGTGTGTGTGTGTCAGTGGAATCCCTGACTTGTGACTGCAGTCATGTGACTCTGCAGCCCCAAGTCAGCTGACAAACAGCTCCTTGACTGAACCATCTTACAGAGTGAATAATGCCCCCCCCCCCCACTCGCTTATCACTTGGTGGTGAAAGGGGGAAGCTATACAGTTGTTATTGATTTCGTACAGGTATGTATTCAACATATATAATTATAACTATGTCATGTTTTGGTAGTGGAGCGTTGGAGCTTATTCCAGCTGACTTCATGCGAATGTCAGACCACACCCTGGACTGGTCGCCCGAAAATCCATGGGCACATGCAGACAGACGGTCATTCACAAGTGTACCTAATATTAGGTTGCAAACCGGCTGTGTGTGCGCGCCCATACCTGGATGACGGCGTAGTACCCCAACGAGTGGATCTTCCAGTAGAACCCCAAGCCGAACAGACAGGTGAACAAGCCGCTCATCAGCATGCCAAAACTCAGGTAGTAACGTAGCGGCAGGCGCTCTCCAAATATCCCACTGCGGATGCACGTGACACGTGTTTGTTGTGCGCGTTTCCGACTCGGACAAAACTGATCGACGGCTCGAAGCGCCGAGCGGCAACGCACCTGAAAAACATGCCGATTGCGTAGGCCACCAGGAAGGAGTTGTCCAACACCCCGAAGAGCGTCTTGTAGTTATCCTGGTCTAAACAGAGAACACGTTCGTTCACGTAAAGTTTCTATCCAGTGCAGCGGTACACAAACTCTGTGTTGTGACATGAAAATATTTGAATTTTCCTTTGCGGGCCACATAAAATCACGCGGCGGGCCAGATGTGGCCCACGGGCCTTGAGTTTGACACCTGTGATCTACGGCAATCTCCCTTAGCAAGTAAATGGCGATTCACATTTTATGTTAGAAATACTTTAACGAATGAGATCAAATTATATATTTTGCACAAACATTTTGGTGTTTGAATATCCAATGTTTACTTATCACTTGTTTTATAAGTCAGTCTTACAGTAGACTTCGACTGGGAGCGTCCAACAAACAGCTGGAAGCAAACACGCTGTGCCTCTTATTTGGGGAATTAAGTGACTGAGCGAGAACAGGTCCTAAGAAACACTTAAAAAATGTTTTTATAACTTTCAGGGAGTTTGAATGCGTTTAAAGGCTGTTATATAGTTACTCTAAATTGCAGATGTTTTGTAAGGAATGTATTCTCTGTGGTAAACAAGGGTTCACTGTATCTATGTTTTTATTTGGTGGAAAAATATATGGCTTAGTGCAATAAAAGAGGAAAAACTAATTAAGTAAAGTACTCACCAAAGGGGGACCAGTCACACCATGTGACATTGTTGGTGATGTTCAAGTCAGCCGGGGGGGTGACGCCGCTGCAGTTTCGGTGGAGTTCGCTCTGGGAAAGCACACGTGCGAAAGGTGTGGGTCCGCAACCAAGGCCGGCACGCACTAACGGGCTTCACAAACGTGGCCAGCGTGCGATTGCTCGTCATCGCTACCTTCACAATGCTGATGGGCTTCCGAGACAGGTGGTAGGCGGTGTAGAAGAGGAAGGTCAGCAGCAGAATGAAACCACGATACCTGCGGAGGAAATGTGGATTGAATTAGGTAGCAAAACTACTCAAACTCCGTACATAAACTGAACTACAGGCACTTTTACATTTTTTTGGCATGAAATTTGATTTTTTTTATGGGGGCACATTGCGTTCCGGAGGCTCAAAATATGACACGCCACTGCCACAACATCTTAATTAACACGGGTCGTTTATCACTAACATGAAGGAACTGTTCAGTGGACGAGTGACAGCTCTATTTTTAACACTTCCGATAGAAACTGCCTTGTTCTCATTTTCCTCCCATTTATACTGTTCTGCGTTCAAAACAAGATAACGCAGTTCGTGGGCCCATTTGTGCCGCCTCGCAGATGACACAACAAACGTGAATCATTATGCTATAAACAAAAAGTGATTGCTACAATGTCTCTTGCTAGAAGAGGTGAGGTTAAATGACCAATAAATACAAATGAAATGTTTATTAGAGTCATCTGTAAGGAAACTATGTTATAAATGGTTTAATAACCAGGAAATATTAAGTAAAATGCTTCCAGGGCTGCTCTAATGTTAAACAAAACTGTGTAAAACGCTTACAACATTTAAACTGTATACCTGCAATTATGCATTGTTTAATAACACATTAAATGATGACTTAATGCGAGGGACATTTCTCCCAGAGTTGCAATACCCTGCCAAATAAAGCCAACTTAAGTGTTGAAACGCTTAATAACAAAATATTCAACTGTAACTATGTCGTTCCACCGGTTCAATGGTCATAAGACAGCAAGCAAATTCAAGGTGTGTGGGGGAAGAGAGGAAGTGAACGCTTCAATTGTCTTCAAAACAAAGTACGTGACAAAAAGTCTCGATTTATCAGTTTTGTCATTCATTAACGCCCCGGGCCACCGCACAATGAGGGTAAAACGCATTGGACTTTTGTGTTATTAAAGCCACTAAACAAAAAACCGGTCGCGGCCGAATTCTGTAAATGCTACATATCTTTCGCTCGAGGCGAGTTTATCGACTTGATGAAGGTGAGATGTTAGCCAGTAAGTAAATGAAAAAGAAAATGGGGAATTTCTTAGAGGAGTCTGGTGCGATGGCATTCTCGCGACGCCAGAGAAGGACATACAAACCCTGTGGCCGACCGCGAGCTATGAGTTTATTCATTTAACAGAAATTACGCATTGTGTTTACTGGCGTGTGTTGATTGACTGTTGATCTGGTTAGGCAAATGATTCAAGGCCGTGGGGCAGTGCTGATAAGCAGCAAGGCCAACTCGCCTCTCCCCCTTCAACACCGTGCGGCGGGTGCGACGTTCACTGACACCCTGAAAAGGTGCCGACATCCACGTCATGCCTCATCCTTTTGGAACTCACCAGCTATCCCGAGAGAAGGACGTGATGAGCCGAATACCGGGGGCCAGAGACGCCTTCATGGTCGATGAAAAATGTTGTCGGACGTAGCAAAACAAAACCCTCAAATGCTTCTTGCAGTCATTGTGAAAATCGCGGATGAGATGGTCGATGGGCTGCTTATTAGCGCGTCGTTACGGCGATATTTGCGCTCAGAAAAGATGAATTATTCGGTAAAAAAAATATATATATATATAAAACGTGCTTACTTGTTGAACTATCCTGTAAACAAAAAGACATTTAAGGCACAGGTTTAAAGAAAAATTGATGCTAACTCCTGCCCGACGACAGCAGCGGCCACTGGGTTTCCTGGTGGGATTCAAGGTCTGTAAACATCCAGCCGTCCTCCATAGTGACTGAGCTTAAATACGACTCAGGACGACCTCCAGAAGACCCCCCAAGCGGTGCGGAAATAAAACACAAACGTCCGTATGGATGTACAGCAGGGAGGAGTCGTTATTAATAGCGACAACCGGGTAATTATTCCACCAGATTTTCCAAACGGAACGTCCCGAAGGACACGTGATGTGAAGACGGTGACGTCACGACCAAGACAGGAAGTCGTAGTCAAACCGCAAAAAAAGTCCAAAACACTTTAACAGTTTATTAAACGTAATTATAAGGAACGCTCATTTCTATAATCATGAATCCTAAATTTTACACACAAATTTTTAATACATTTTCCTTTTTTTAAAACGTGTACTTCTAAGTGCTTTGGCATCTCTTGAAAATCGTAATAGAAATATTAAAACCAGAGACAGTGCATTTGTAATGATTAATAACCGATAACAGATAGCACACATTCCCATGTAGTTTATTTGGAACTTATTCACAATGCTTCACCCTTTCTACATTTTGTAATATCGTCGTCTCACTACAAAAATTTCCTCTCAAAATCTGCTACACTACGGGTGTCAAAGGCAAGGCCCGGGGGCCAGATCCGGCCCACAAGATGATTTTATGTTGTCCGCGAAGCCAAATCTACAGTGTCAGTTTCTATGATTCTTGTAAAAATCGGTACCGAAATTTCAAATTGTCATGTGTCATAAATGATAACGTTGAGATATTACAAGCATTTTTGTGTTACCAAACATGAATAGTTGCAAAAAAAAAAATTACCTTTGAGTTCTGATTCCAAAACTAGTTCATAAATTGATGTAAATATGATGAGACGATTAAATATTTTTATTTCACAGACGTTAACTGGCCTCTGAGGGAAACCAGAACTACTAGGTGGTCTGCTAGAAAAATGAGTTTGACACCCCTGCTCTACATAATAATTATTTTTCCCCGATTTTGCAACATGTTCAGGTGGAGCCAATCGTTGCATTTTTTTTGATAAGGCCGGAACGTACTAAAATGCTGCGAGTAATTCCCAGATGTACTGCATAGTACTATAACAGCGATATGTAATGAATACTTGATCAAGAAGAGAATCCATTTGTTTTAATAAGAATGTAAAAACATGATTTTATAAATACACACAGAAAGATTGGATGAACATAAAAAAAAAAAAAGAAAAGATGACCAGCAGGCCACTATATAAACATAACAATTTCATGGGTACTGGGTCCTCACTAAATCATTGAAGTATTATGCTGTTCAGCAAGTTTACTACTGTACTACTGTAGAAGTATTCCTAAAATGTTGCATACTATTTTTCTACTTTGTTAAATTGTTAACTGTGCCAAACAAATATGAGCTGTGGCGACACCTAACGGGACAAGCCGAAAGAAACTTTGTGATAAATCGTTAACATGATCAGGGTTTTGACATAGATATTAATAAGCAATAACATAAGGTCATTTGAGAAAATTTGTAATTGAAATAAAAACGCTGGCGATCCTTGATCTACATTATCAGGATTCTAGTAATTATTCGTTGCATTATTCTTAGTGCTTTCGCCTCTAAAATTCTTGACTTGAAGTTTAAATGAAAATTATTTTTAAATATTTTCTTTATACTTAAAAAGAAGAATCTATTCCTGGAATAACCTGTACCAAACTCACATGTGGCCATTGAGCCAAAAGGTTTCCCCCACCCGTGGTTTAAATATATTTGATATGCACTTGACCGTTGGTCAGCATCTCCTCAACATCCTTTACTTTAAATCCAAACTTAACACGGCTGCATGTAGCGCCTGCGCGTACTCTGCGAAGAGAAACACGTCCGTTACCAGAGTTTTGTTTCTTCACCACCAAGTCGGCTTCGTGATGCCGGCGGCCGGAAGTACCTTTCGGATTGTTGTGGAAGACGCAGTTGTTGGCGCAAGTGTCGGGGTGTGACTCCCAGAAGGACGACGCGCAGCAGCACATGGGTGGGAGGTCCAACTTCTTGTTGGCCATTCGGTCCCTCACCTGGGATCTCAGAGCATCTATGTACCTGTACACCATTGAACAGAGATCTCGTTTCTACATTTTTTTTTTTTTTTACTAGCATTTATGTTGAATAAACAGTTCCAGTTCCGCTGATAATTTGAACACAGGGGTTATGAAAGAATCTGCGCCCCCGCAGTTAGAAAACCACTGGTCTCGTAGAACTAGATCTGGGTTACTCTGAGGGACTTCAGGAATTTGAATGTGATTTGTGTTTTCAGAACACATCCAATCCAATAATAAGAGCGCATGCACATTTGTTTAACCGCACTATGAGTCACAGAAATGATTAAATGAAATTAGAAATGATTCCATGACCACATTTTTTACCTTAAAAAAAAAAGACCAACATTATGAAAGAAACACCTTGTAATTCTCTATTACTCGCCAACTGAAAGGGTCAATCAATATAGATCTCGTGCACCTACGTCACAGAAGTCACGTGACTGGCCATATTGACAAAGTCGGTTGGAGACGTCACGAAAATACGTCTTGTAGCACGACGCCCAGAGTTTTGTCCCATACCGTTAAACATTTAGAAAGTGAAAATAAACGAAGGTACGTGGAAAAATGAGGAAAAAAATTGAAAAATGACATTTGGCATAGAGGACCCATACTTAATGCCAAAGTCGACGTTTTCGCCGATAAGAAATTGGAATGTTAAACCGCTTCCGCTTGTCTTGCATCTACACACGGGTCTGGTGAGTAAGTTGTCGAGAAAAGTAGAAAAGTCTGGACGCATGCAAATACTTTGTTGCTGGATCTGTTCTCAATCAAGAATAAATCCCACATAGTGATGGAGCCACTCAGATTTTTTCAATACAAATATCAATATTTCAATAAATGACCCCTGGTTTTACACAAACCCGCATTCATGATTGGTGAAAAAAAAAAAAATAAGACAGCGAGTTGGCTCCTCCATACACGAAGCTTGTTGTGGCCACACGTTAAACTTTGGTAAACTTTTTTTTTTTTTTCAAATATCCATTGTTCTCAAATGATTCCAATGCGTATTAAAAAAAATAAAATAAAAAATAAACCGCCAGGATAGGCTTCAGACCCCCTATACGAAAGCGTGTTGTGGCCACACGTTAACCTATGTAAACATCACTGTGACCGACGGTTTATTTTCTTTTTTTTAAATACGCATTGGACTCAATTGAGAACAATGCATATTTATTAAAAAAAAAATGTCGGGGAGAGGTTTACCGAAGTTCAACGTGTAGCCACAACACGCTTCCGTGTACTTTGGAGACTCCATCGTGTTTTTTTTTTTTTTTAAACCCATTGTTCTCAAATGAGCCAACTTGGCATTGTAAATACTTCTTGGAAATTTGACATTAAGAAGAATAATTACTACCTGAAATGAAGCGATCGCTACACAGGAGTGTGTGTGTGTGTTTTGGTTGTGCACCATCCATCGATCTTTTCTGGTCTTTTCAGCTGGTATTCTATAGAATGACCTCTTTGTAACAATCAACAACACAACAAGTCTCGGGCATTGTGAATACCGTGCTCCGGTTCAATTTACCCCACACTGTCGAGCAGCTCTTTTTGACTGGAAATATGGTGCCGTGAAAATGGTGACCTCACGTGCACGAGCTCTATAGAGAAGACTATCATCTTTAAAAATGCGGACGATGTGCAGGGGATCTCATTGGATGGGCCAGATTGCCGCCTGTTAAACTACCTGGTCGCCACGATCCCCTTTTCGGTTTCGCGCCGCCTCCTCTCCAGCTCGGCCGCTTTCTCCTCCTCCTCCAGCTTGAGGCGCTCCAGGACGAGCGTCTCCCGCTCCTCCAGCCGCTGCCGGACGTGCGTGAGCTGCCGTGCTCGCTCCAGCTGCCGCTCCTCCTCCAGGCGAGCCTTTTCCTTGTCTGCTTTGATCCTTTGAGGTGCGGAGAAAGGCAAAAAAAAAAGCAAAGGGCCCATAACTAGTGAATAATAGGGAGAGTTATGTAATAATGGGATTAAATTATGCGATTATACGTGATATCGGGCCCCTCTGATGCTCCTCGCTTTATTACATAGTGCTCACACATTGCAGAGACTCCATTAGGTATACCTGCACATTCTAGTAAGTGGCAGCAGCAGCAGCTTGGCAGAGTGAACAATTCTTTAAAAAATAAAAAATAAAGTTAAGAATTAAGGTCAAGCTGTTTATTGCTTGCCACTCCCAGTTGAAGTTTACTGTACAACTCGAAATAAGGCAAAGAGTATTACACGTTGCGTATTTAATCGAACCCCAATTACTTTTGTCTCACGGAGGTATGCTACCTTAATGCGAACACAATGCAAACTGCCATAGATGGACAAACAAAACAACCATTGATGTTGCGGTAATTATAAACCTTACTTATAATCGAAGACAAAACAGTGGGAACACATGCAGAAAATACAATAGTCTCAGGTACATATTCTTTAGCCCGTGCCAGAATGACTAATATTATTATAGCTCAGTTGCAACGGTCTTATTCGGTTTTATCATGAAATTCATTTGTAGAATTTGATGTATTATATTGTCCTCTGGCATCCAAGGTGAGTAGACTAAGGGGCAGCAGGTCAGAGCCTATTAAATTATCCATCCAGCCATCCATTTTCTTTTGCCACTTATCCTTACAAGGGTCGCGAGGAGTGCTGGAGCCTATCCCAGCTGTCAACGGGATGGAGGCGGGGTACACCCTGAACTGGTTGCCAGCCAATCGCAGGGCACATCGAGACAAAACAGCCGCACTCACAATCACACCTAGGGGTAATTTAGAAAGTCCAATTAATGTTGCATTTTTTTGGGATGTGGGAGGAAACCGGAGTGACCGGAGGGAACCCACGCAGGCTCGGGGAGAACATGCAAACTCTACACCGGCAGATCCAGATTAAACTTATTAGTTAAGGCACCACTGTGCAAACTATTTAAATGAGCGAGTGTATTCCGTGCTGTCGTGCCGCACACAAACATGTCACATTGCAGTCTGTCACCTCGCTGTCTTCTTCAGATGCTTCCTGTGCTGGTTGTTCTCTTTCACGCGCTGCCGCTCCAAGCTCATGAAGTGGCGGCGGTGCATCAGGAACTGCAACTGGCGCTGCAAAGGAGAGGCCACCCGTCTATTTCTATGCTCGTTTGTTTAATGAGATGAGACACTACTGACTTTTACCTGTCTTTTCAACTCCTCTTGGTCCTGTATAGGCCAAAGGACTTTCGGGATTCTCAGATCAGACCTGGAAACGTCTACTCCCCACTGGTGAGCACTCGTCTGAAACATGTAAACATGTGATGTCAATCCTGGACTGTGAAGCAGACGAACTACTAGTTAACCGTGCTCACTTCTATTACTCACAGCTTGTGATTGCTTTTGAAAAACTTTGCTCTTCTACCACATCATAGCTTGTTAGAAAACGATACACCTTTGCACTTCTGAACTTCATTCTTAATTATAACCTCATAGAATCTTTTTTTATTTTATTTTTAATTTATTTAGAGTATATGACCCCGCCTAAGGAGAAAATCACTTATTTAAAAACAACCATCGGGTTTTATATGAACTCTCATTTTCAAGTTTTTATCAAATTTTCCTCTCTTGTTACAGGGTTAATGTTTTCACGGTGGAGATATCAGATGACCGTTAAAATGATCGACACAGTGGCCCACAGGAAACCTTTAGCTCCAAGGAACTTCAAGCACAGCAAGAACTCGAACCGTTAGGTGGAAATGCAACAAAAGACTTTGTGTAGTGTTTTGCAAACGAGTACATTGCTAAAATGGGAACTTCCTTAAAAAGTGGGTGGAGAGTAAACAGGGACTCACGCAATGTTTCTTCGCCTGACCCGATTGGAGTTATTTAAGGAAAAGTGAAGTTGCAGGGTGATATTTAATTTTGTCATATGTCTTGAGATAAAGCGGGATTTTTGTTGTTGTCAAAAAGACTATATTGTGTGATCGTGCGGTTAATGGCAGCTTATACGGGGTTTGAATGTAGTTCCAAACCAAAACATGTTGTGTAGGTCTAATACTGCTTGCTGGGTGTCTAACCAGGTGGTATCTGTGTTCATCTTCTTCTACTTCTTCATCTTCATCTTCATCGTCGTCATCATCCTCTTCCTCCCTTAGGACATCACATTCAGTCTCCTATTGGGGACAATGACCATCTTATACCTCACATGACAACTATTTAAAAGGAAGTGTTGGAAGTGCAGTGGAAATATGTAACACCCACATGTCTGGTGAGCGATATCTTCCAGTTGTCTGTGGAAGTCTCTGACATCTCGTCGACGGACCGGCTGGTCTGGCACGCCGCCAGTTTGAGTCGGACCTGCCTGGTGCTGTCATGGAGCTAAGGAAGAGGTGGGGGGAGCGCAAATCAGACCCACATTCTAATGCTAATTCAATGCAAAAGTGCAGGCAGGCGTGATGTTATTTGTCTGATGTATGCACAAAAGCCTCTTGCTGTACCTCATTAACGTTAGCCTTCCCTGGCACACGTTGGTGCTGTTTTGGGATTCTTCTGTCAACGTTCAGCTGCGGAGTTTTAGAAGATTCCGTTAGTGCTAAAGGTGCACAGACACCGCATTCCCTCCCACTTGCAAATAATGTCCCTGCCGTACAGTATTACCACTGAAGGAGCTTCCTGAAGCCTCCTCTTGCTGATGACAGCCACACGATGCCGCACTTGCGCTTGGAATCTTCGCAGGCTCTCTTCATTCTCTCGTTGCTTCTCTGCTTGAAGCTCATCCGTGAAAGAAGCCACGTCCTAAGGGCACAAAAGGTTATCTGCGATGTTTTAATTCAGTCTACCATCACAAAATGTAAAAAGCACGACGAAGTAACAACAAGCTAACTTTAGGCACTCACACACGGATCCTCCTCGAATTCTTGTCCGTCCTCCACCCAGGCTCCCACGGCCACCACCGCCTGGTTCCTCTCGGCCAACACTTTGCTGTACCGGTGCTCTTTCCCCCGCTTGTTGGGAAATTTCGCCCGCGTCTCTTTCGCCGTCGTTGCCCGCTTAGCGAACATGGTTGCTGAGAAGTCGATAACGCTCGCTCGGGGAAGTCCCGAGTTTTCAGTTAACTTTTGGTTCAGCTTGCACTCACGTCATCTTCTTAGTCACAGGATAAACAAATGTATCCGTAAACTTAAATTCGTGTTGAATAATATTCATGGTAGAGACGTTCAAGAAATTGCTTGGCCTTTTCGCTTCGCTTGTCAAACATTGCTTCGGCTCACTGCTGCCCCCTATAGCATTGGTGGTGCAATTCATTTTCCGCCCTCCGACTCCAATCACAAAGCGAGATTGCGTATTCTTTTATGACGGATATGACGACACGTACACACACAAATACATTTTGTTCACGTTTTTTTATTTATTTAAAAAAATGGGTCAGTATTTTGGCACAACGAGTTTCAGATGTACATGTTACTCTGAGGGTCTCTGCTTCTGACAATCTTGTGCAGGGCATCTGAGCTTGGACTTGGATTCAACTGGGGGGAGAGAGAGAGAGAGTAATAGAAGATTATCCATTCATCCATTTTCTGTACCGCTGATCTTTCCAACCGTCGTGAGTATTCTGCAGTCTATTCCAACTAACTGCGAGCGAGAGGTGGCATCCATGACTGGTCCCCAGCCAATTGTGGGGCACATAGAAACAAAAAACTACGGGCCATTTAGACTCTTCAATTAACTTACCACGCATGTTTTGGGATGTGGGAGGAAACCGAAGAATCCGGTGCACCAGAAAACCCGCACAGGCACAAGAAAAACATAAAAACTCCACATAGGATTTAAACCCCAGACCTCAGAATTGTGATGCAGGAGTGCTAACCAGTCAGGATGCACATGCTTGAAAAGTTTTCAGGCATTTTGAGACCCCCAAAAGGTGATTTGTTCGTCAAAATTGTTAATTGTGAGGAACGTCAAAGGCTTTAAACAATAAATTAATGTACCGACGACTAACCTTTATGGATTTTCCTAGATTGGCGAGCACCGGCTTGTGGGCCTCCATGGTGACCGAGTCGGCGCCAATGACGTCGCTGAAGCACTGGTAGACGATGGCAGGGATGCGGTGGACTTGGCAGTGGTTTAGCACTAAGTAAAGAGCCAGGAGGACATCATGTGAAGCAGTCATTCCCGACCACTTGGCCAGCAAACACTGCTGGGAGCGTCCCTATGAGAAGGGATGGTTGTTTGATGGCATTACCTGCAGCTGGAAGTCCAGCGAGTATGTTGGGCTGCTCCAGGGCCGGGCACACAGACGGCCCGCTAAAGGCGTCGGTGTGCAGGGAGCGCAAGAAGGGCGCCGAGCTGCCGCAAAGGTAGTCGGCGCTCTTGTAGTCGGCCACGGAGCTGTCGGACAGGACTGTCACATTCAGGTCTCGGTGCTGCAGGGAGCCCAACACCTCCAAGGGGTCAGACACCACAAAGAAATTCAGACTTTTCCACCGTGCGACAACGAGGCCCTCGAAAGCAGCCGCACCACTGCAAAGTCGCTGTTCACATTATGGGTCTCACGTTGGAGTTTTTGTTAAAGCCTAAGTGTCATCCCTATAAACATTCTAAAATAAATATTGTTTGTGAAAAATACATATAACATTATTCACTTTAATGTCTATACGAAAAAATAATTATGAGCGGAGAGCACATCATCCATGCGCAAAGTTGCGGAAGTGTCATTCGATATCCAAGTGGTCGCCATATTGGTTGCATCTCGTGGCCGTGACGTCACCCTGGACAATCGCCATTGAAAACACGCTCTGGTCCCTACGATGGGAGACGAACACTTCCCTTCTGACACGGAAGCTCTTTTCGAAGAAGCGAACATCTCCCAACCGAGTGAAGTGACTGGAGCAATATTACCCTATCGTTTCAAGCCATATTTAGATGATATGCGGATCACGGCCAAACCGCATGCGGCCAAACCACCTCTCTGCCTGATGCACCTCCGCACAGCGGTGATAAAAACGCAACCCGCGAGCGACGACGACGCCGCGGCCAAACCGCCTCCGAGTCTGATCTACGAAACTGCGGCCCGGCACCACGATGACCCACCCCAACTTGGTGCCGGAATGAGCCACTCTGTCCGAAGCCGTGATCACGGCGGACGAGGCACGGCTTTGGCGGCAGGTGGTCCGGAAAGCCTGACGCGGAAGTCGTCCGGCGCGGACATCAACACATTTAGCACCCGTCATATATACGTGGCTCTTTTGTTATGTTATGAGACGGATTATATGGTCCCCCCCAAACTATTTTTTTTTTTTTTTTTAGTCGCTGTATATGCGCCTACCTGTCATTTGGAACCCACGAAGCTCTTGTTCTTTTCACCCGTGCAATCCATTTTTCACGACGAACCAAGGCTCTAGGAAACTTATGAAGGGTAAATCCTCCCGAGTGTCCAAACAACGTCCAGCAATGCAACGAGCTGGCATTTAACACAAAGGAACAACGAGCTACCTTTCAGCGGGTAAAACTAGTATGAACAGACGAGACCGCTTGGGAACGCTACTGCCCTGTACGTCACTTCCTGCTGCTTCTCGAAAAATCCCTCGAGAGGATTTTCATGGCGGGAGTCAAAATCATGTTGTGTGGTGAAAAAAATGGATGGGTCCATTCTGGCATTAAGAACTACTAAAAATCATGCATTTCATGACAGTGGACCTTTAACTTCTCTCCTTTGCCTTCTTTTAGTGACATGCAAACACTCAATGAAAACAACAAGATGCTCTAAAGTGGCCAAGACGCCCTGAAGCCTTGGTCCACATACTGGCTGGAACTCAGTTGTAGATGGAAAAAAATGAGCACACGCAAAACCCAACAATGAGATACTAACTAACTAACTGCCAAGCCAGCCAGCTAGCTCGCTAGCTGCACTGCCCTGTCTACAGTTGTAAACGAAGACACTCAAGCTCGTATAAAGATGGGAAGGGGGGCGCATTAGGGGAAAAAAAAAAAAAAAATAGAAACCATATCCACACATTGTTGTGTTTTAGCAGATTTTCTTCAGTATCTTCAAACGTGTACATTTTGTGAAACCCTGTAAAGTGAATTCATCGTCTTTAAATTATACTATTGTGAAAAAAAGGTAAATCAATAAATAGAAATACCTTTTCTGCCCATTGGAACTGCTGATCTTCTGCAACGTAGCATGTCAACTGGCAAATTAGAATCTAGAAAAGGAATAACATACCAATACCACTCAAGTGTGAAAAACATCCATTCATTGATTAAAAAACACACACACATCTCTTGTAGGAAAGATGTGAAAATGCAGATTTTTTTTTTTTTTTTTTTTTTGCAAAGTAAAGTCCAGTAGAAGATTTACATCATGGACATCCTTCAGATTTTAAACTTACAGACGGCTCGTCTTTGTGTCGGTAGAAGACGCAAGACGACCGGTCGCCGCTTCCCGCCCGGCTCCTCTCATTCCACATGGACGCGTGTCCCACGGTGTCCCACATGTCCGAAGCGAGAACGTACACTGAGAGAAATCCTGGTGGAGACGAGACGTTAGCGTTCAAGCCTGCGTGGGGGAGTTTCTTGTTTGTGTGGTTAGTGATTTTTGCTTACGGGAAGCGTTGTGTCCCACGGCGAGGATGAAAAGAGAGCACGGCAGCTTGTTTCCGGACTTGAGGACATCACACACCTCGGGACCCCAATGGAGATGAACCTCCCTGGTTAAAAGAAGGACTGAGTTAGAAAAAAAAAAAATGCACAAAATGCCACAACTATTTTTATGGTTTAAAAATATACCACAGGCTATGATCCCAAAACACTTGAATATCATTTCAAACTCATTTCACAACATTACTATTCAAAATAAATGGTTTACAGATAATTGAATTTGGGAAACAAATCCAGTGGACGAGCATCACCGTCAAGAGGTATCACTTCAACATACTTCCTTGACACCAATTCATGTACGACGTTATCAGGCAGGGACTTTTCATTTATTTGGGCCAATATGAGTGGTTAAGGATAGGATTTATTTGTTACGATGTGAACATTTGAAGAATTAAACGTGACTATTCAGGGGTTCACTGTGAACTGGCGGCTTGGCGATAAAAATTCTGCCTCCACGAGTAGAAATGTAATCAAAGCTCCATGGGAGCGTGTGACTTCACGCAAGGTAAGCAATTTGAATTTCGAGTTTTGTTGGACGGAGATGATGAGCGATGCTTAATTGATGGCTGGTTTGATCCGTGCTATAACGCCTGACCTTTGGGGTATTTTGATGAAAGTAAGGGGCGTGGAAACTTGTAAAATTATGGGGAAAAAAAACAACATTTTATCTGTGTTAATTGCGCTTACTCATACCGGCATCGCCCCCCTCGTCTCGTGTTTACCTCTTTTCCTCGAGTTCTTTGCGAATCTGGACATCTTCGTCGTCCTCTTCAAGATCCTCTTCATCGTCTTCCTCCACAGCCCGAGAGTAAACAGACAAAACCTCGCCAAAAAATGTGGCCATTGACTAAGGGAGTGTTCGATTAGTTAAGAAAAAAAAAGTACCTTTATACAGATGGTGCCGCTAACAGGATGCACTTCCGGTTAGCTTCCGCAATTACCGATCTTTTCAAAATAAGATTGCGAGGTCTACCGTTAAAAATACATATGCAGTATGTCCAATTTTAGTAATTATTTCACGAGTTTAAATGAGAAGTCACTTTATGCAATATCCGCATGCTCAATCCAATTGAAATACAAGTTTACATCGACGGATGGATTAGTATTTTGTCTTTAAAAGAAAAACAAATATGAGGACCACGTAGCTATGCATTCATTCCGTTTAAAGTATTTTTTTTTTTTTAACTTTTCGTTTGGATTACTTCTTTTACTTTTCGAATAGTTCATTTTTTAAACAAAGTTCCGCTACGTTTGACACAAGTACTGCACTAAGATTTTTTTTTTAACTTATGGATAGTTCTGAATCATTTACATTATCAGTGCACTTGTATGAAAAACAAAAAAACTGACTCCATGAAATGTCATACCAAAAAATTGGGAATAAGCGAATAATGCCAAATGTTGTTGCTATGTTAGGAATCATTGATTACCTAGTCTCTAATCACAATTTATAACATTATGTCTTAAGACTTAAAGATTGTATTTTACAAAATCAATCCAATGAATTTAATGTTCATCCACATTCTGATGCATAGTGTTTTATTATTGTAATGTAGAACAAGTATTTGTACTAAAAACTTTGACACGCTTACAGATACTTTATTTAAAAAAGAATACAGACAAACTAAATCACTTTACATACCTGTTATACATAAGAAGAAATAAAAACATTAAAAGCACTGCTATCAACCTGCAAAGTTTAATGTCCCATCACATTCAATCTGAACACTGAGGGGATGCAAATAGCTGCAAAGAGTCTCATTATTCTGTTGGATGGATCTTTTGTGTGTGTGTGTGTGTGGTGTGTGTGTGTGTGTGAGAGCTCAAAGCGGTCTGGGCATGTTGGTCACCGCCTCCAGACACTCGTTGTACGCCTCTTGATAATCTTCGTGAGGTTTGATCATGATCACGCAGGTGGGCCTCCTGGAGCCCGCGGACGTGCCCAAATCCTTCAGAAATGGGAAAGATTCGTCACGAAGACCCCGGTAAATCATTGCGAGGAGTGACTCACCACTTTGGAGGGGATGTAGGCATACGGCAGGTTTCTGTCCTCACACATGACTGGCAAGTGGCAGTAGACGTCGATGGGTAGAGTGTCGCCGGCCAAGACCACGATGCTGCACACAAGAAGCGCCGAAGAGAGAAATTTCAAACACTTATTTTTTTTTTACATTTCATACATACATACATGAATATAGTCAAAGGTCTACACACGAGACTACATAATTCTTCTACGCGAGATTTTTGTTGTTGTTGTCTTGAGTTGCAAACGAAAATTTTTGAGTTGCAAGCGCTAAATGGTGGCATTGAACTTCACAACAATCGCCAGATAGCAAACAATTTTTCAAAAAAGGTGAAGTCGTTACTTCAAGCTATTTATTGTCATTCCCAGTTCACATTCAAGCAAGAACAATTACACACAAGTATTTAATCAAAAGACAAATTATGAAAGTCTGACGGGTCTTTTGAAATGTGGAACATAAACGTAATAATAGATAACTGGAGTTCCAAGTTTGGTAACGTAACGATTTCAACACAAGAGTCAAGGAACCATTAAATTTAGTTTACAATATAAAATCACGGACTCACCCTTTCTCACCCTTTCCAATAAACTTTTGAACTTCTTTCACTCCTCGACGGATGTTCTTCAATCTGGACGCTGAAAAGACAGCCACCATTTTAAAAGGAAATAAAAAGAGCTTTTAATCACTCTTTTGGCAAAAGTCGAGCTAAAATAATAATAAAAACAGAGCTTAATTAGACGAAGTCACTCCATTCAATGCAATAAGGCTCCACGAATAGTTAAACTATGTCACGAATGGAAAAAAAGGTCACGTTAAAGAGTTGACAATACCTTTTTTAACGCATTTGTAGAGTTTCTTGCTGAGCTTTCTCGTGGCTAGCGGCTGTGCGATAGCGTTCACGTTAGCCGCCAACTCTTGGTAAGACCTCTCGTTACCACCTTTGGCCGCCGTGGCCTCTTCAACGGCGGCCACCTTTTCTTTCTTTACTTTCGTCATGTCCGAGCTCCCAAATTAACAATGGATTGGGTTTTTTTTTTTTACTAATGATAAAGGCAAAAGCCAAAACACAACATGTGGCGAGCTCTGGCTTCTTCTTCTGAAATGTGTCTCGGCGTGAAGCACCAACAGCGCCCCCGACTGGATCGAAAATGAACGACAGACGGGATTAAAAAAAAAAAAGAAAAAAATCTGTTTCGGTGAAAAACCAAACAAAATACAGTCCAAATATTATTTATACGTATAAAAATGAATATAAATAAATGCAATAATGGTCATTAATTTGAAATAACACTAGTGTCGGCAGGGCAGCATATTTGTTTCTTTCGGGGTCGCCACAGCGTGTCATCTCAGATGAACGCACATATGTTTGGCACAATTTTTACGCCGGATGCCCTTCCTGATTTGGCACAATTTTTACGCCGGATGCCCTTCTTAGGGAGTGGAGGCCCCAGTGGGATATGAACCCACAACCCCTGGTCTTCCAAACCAGCGCCCTCACCACTGAGCTACGGGGCCTCCCCAAGGGAAGCATATTGATGATGGATATTTTTGATTTTCAAACCCTTGTCATGTTTTATATATGATGCCGTATAGATCCATCCATTCATCTATCCATCCATCCATCCATCCATCCATCCAATTATCCGAGCCTCTTATCCTCACAAGGGCTACGGGAAGTGCTGGAACCGATCCCAGCTATCAACGGGCAGGAGGAAGGGCACACCCTGAACTGGTCGCCAGCCAATCAATCGCAGGACACATAGAGACATTATTTTATTTATTTGTTTTTAAATTGAAACTGGCTTGACCATACTCTTCAAGGGCATGCCGTCATCTGGTGGTCAATTGGCCAAATTGAATATTCTTTATTTTTGCTGTGTTGTGGAAATAGACAACGATGGTCTTCTTCCTCTGAATCGTCACTGGATACTTAAAAAAAAAAAAAAAATACAAATTTGGATGTCTAATAATGCAATTTCACAGGTGCTATTTTTATTATTATTTTTTATTTCTGAATTCAAATACATTAGCACAGGATTTTAAAGAATATGTTTAATGCTTTTTCTGTTTAAAGTGGCGTCCCAAGCAACAGTTGCTATTGACATCATGAAATGGAATGTTTTGGCAAGGCCGCGGAGGCGTCAGGGCAAATTTTCGTAATAATCGTCTCCCTCCGTCTGGTAGACGTTCTCCACGGCTGCGGCTCGGTGCTGGAGGTTCGGAGGCAACGACGACGAGCTGAAGCGCACCGAAGGGACGAACGCTGGCTGCTGATGACTGCAACGCAAATTCATCGCCGTCAAGAGCCCAGAAAACAACAAAGTCGGCCTTCACGAAAATACATTTGTATATATTTTGGAAAAAAAAAAAAAACAAACAAAAAAAACCAAACTTTGTGTATACTTTGGATTAAAATTGGATTTTACAAGGTCGATGTCTATTTTCAAGAAATAAAGTTTTTTTGTGATGACAAAAATATTTATTTTTGAGAAAGAAATGGCTGTAATTTTTTTTTATAGATAGGAGCCATAATTTAAGACATACATTTTCAACATTAAAGTCAGAATTCTACGCAAATAAAAGTTCTCTTATTGAGAAAAAAGTTGTAATTTTTTGGAAAACAAAGTTCTATTTTTATTTAAGATAGAATGTCACGATTTTCTCAGATTTTTCTTTTACAATAATTATTTTTTTTAAATTAATTAAAGTCACCATTTTGTAAATAAAATACATTTTGAGATATTTTTTCAGAGAAAATGTAATTTTTTTTTCTGGAACAAAATCTTTAGTTTTATGAGAATAAGAGTAAGAATCTATCCATCCATCCATCCATTTTCTTAGCCGCTTATCCTCATAAGGGTCACGGGGAGTGCTGGAGCCCCAGCTCTCAGCTGCCAGGAGGCAGGGTACACCCTAAACTGGTTGCCAACCAATTGCAGGGCACATAGAGATAAACAGCCACACTCACAATCACACCTAGGGACAATTTTAGAGTGTTGCATTAATGTTGCATGTTATTGGGATGTGGGAGGAAACCGGAGTACCCAGAGAAAACCCTCGCAGGCTCGGGGAGAACATGTAAACTCCACACTGGCGGGTCTGGGATCGAACCCGGGACCTCAGAACTCTGAGGCCAACGCTTTACCAGCTGCTTTACCGTGGCCGCTTAAAATTGTCTATATTCAAGAATTTGCAGGTGATTAAATTTACTAGAAATATACATTTTTAGATTAAAAAAATGAAAATGTTGATTGATAAGACTCAAAAAAGAAGACACGCAAACCTTCAATGAACCCGAAGAAATTGGCAAACTGAAACGTATCGCGTTACAACTTCATAACTTATTAATTTAAAGTACAGACCTTACCAAATTTAAAGAGGAAATTTATTACATTATAATGAGATGCCAAACATTTTTTTTCCTGATGTGACTGCAGTCTGCTTACGTAAATCTGTGAAGTTCCCTAAATGCCCTCGGGTGTGCTTTTAATCTTTATGTTATAAATCGGCTCTCTGTTTACCTTTTAATATTTTTTTTCATTCCTTTAAAAAAAAGGATTTTTTTCAATTTATTTAAAAAAAATTCAATATATTTACAGAAAAAAAAAGAAAGTAGTTTAGGTTGAAGTCCTATTTTAGGAGAATAAAGTTACTATTTGTATATTGGCCCGTCGAGACGTGTTGATTCTGCCTTTGTGACAGCTGGTCTAGACCTTATGACCCTAAGTGCCCTATAACTAGACTTTAAATTTGATTTTGTAGTTCAAGTCATACATTGCGTGAATTGAACAGGAATTTACACAGACCGACATTCTTGACTATTAAAAAAAAGTTTTCTTTTCCTGACATCGATCACAGTATTTCCTTCCATGATGACTGTCGTTTATTTGTCAACATTCAGTGATGGCGGTCGAAGCGGAGATCTCAAATCTACGGGCTGGAGCCGAGAAAAATGTGAAACAAAGGTTGAACATCCTCTTTTTGACACGAGCTGGTGACTGGTTTGTGCTTTTTGCTGTCTTTTTTTTTTTTTTTTTCCAAGCGCCCTTATACCCGTGACGTGACTCATCTTTTGGTCTGAATTGCACCAGGCAAGCTGTCATGACAATAATATGGCAAGTGAGAGATGTAGCGCATAAAAAAAAAAACCAAAACAAAAAAATGGGGCCAATCCATGGTATGAAACTTACATTTTGGTGAGTCGCCTCCGTCGTCTACCTGAAGGCCAAAAAAAAAAAAAAAAGTTCAGTTCCTGTTTCGTAGCTTTCGCTTTAGTTCTTACAGCCTTACTTTACTGCTAAATTACAGACTCACGTTCAATAGTTTCATTTTAAGAGAAGTATGAGATATTTTTAAGATATGAAGTCAGATTTTTTTGGGTGGAAAAAAATTGTCCTATTTGTGAGGGTTTAAAAATGGAGATACTGTATTTTCTTTATTATTATTTTAAAGCGATAAAGTCATAAATTTTTTAAAAAAAGTACCATATTTTGAAGATTAAAGTCAGAATTCGAGAAAAATAAAAGGTTGGCTAATTTAAGAATAATTGGTCCTACTCTAATTAGAATAAAATCAGAAGTTTTCCCCAGAAATAATTCATATTTATTATGTTGAAGTCATAATTTTACAAATTACATAGTAATAATATGAAAATACATTTTCATATTTTCAGATCAATTTAATAATTCGATGAAAATGAAGTCATATATTGTAGTTTCAAAATGTTGCATATTTTTTCCAGTAAAGTTGGAATTTTACAAGAATAAAGTAAGACTTTTAAAAAAGATGACTATATAGAGATTAAAGTCATAATTTACATAATTTCTTTAGATTTTTTTTTAGGATAAAAATGTAAAAAACAGCAAAAGCTTTACTTTTACTTTTGCCCAAACAGTTTAAGTTAAAAGCTGTAATTTTACAAACAAAAACCTATGGATTTTGAAGAGTAAAATGTTTATTTCCCCCCCAAAAAGTTGTTTAGTTTCATAATTAAATTAAATTTTAGGAGATTAAATATGATCGCCAAGACATAAAGATCAGAATTTTACAAGAATAAAGTTGCATGTTTTCAAGAAAAAGTTGTATACTTTCAAAATGGAAAAGGAATTTTGTCAAGAATAAAGCTGAATATTTTTCAGATACAAAACCATAATTTTATGAGGAAGAAAAAGTTCTTTCCGAGATAAAAAAAAAAATAATAAATAAAAACTCGACCCTAAAAATGAGGAAGTGGCAAGGCTGATCTGGGGGCGCCTGGCGTGACCTACCGACGATGGCCACGACGCCAGCGATGGCGACGAAGAGCGTCAACCCAAAGAAGACGCCCATCAGCAGCATTGATCTTGGGCCGTTGCGCCGCTGGATGAGGAGACAAAATGCCACATTTCGTGGGAATGCCTTCACAAGACGGCGAGGCAATAAAACACACTTTAATCGTGATTTACAATTCAAAAATGGATTGATTGGAACAGGCTTGTATTGAAAGAGTTTTAAGCATATTAACCGGAGGATTTGATTCAACGCGTCAACCTTGGAGTGCCATATTGTGAAAACGTCTCACTGTATCCAGATGCAGAACCACTTTTAAGAAGAAATAGGGTGTGAATCGTACTATTTTGTCTTGATATTTGGGTTATTTTGATAACAATGTGTCACTGGTGTTCCTCAAGGTCCCATTGTTTGCTCCCCTGCAGTTACATCCTTTCTTAAGATTTGTGGAGTGTCTATGGCGCGCAGAAATGTCTGACCTCATTCTGAATTATGATTTTGATTGAGGACGAAGTTTGGAGCCCTTCCAAGGAAGTCGTCTGAGCTGGGGGGGGAAATAAGTCAAAGTGGACAATTTTAACTCAACTACATCAGCATTTCATATTTAGGTTTACATACAAAGGTTACACTTTCGCAAACTTGTTCTCATAGCAATTATGAGACAACGTTCACTAGCCATCCAGAGCAGTATTCAATTAAAGCTGATTCTATTTTTTTGTTTCAAAGTGAAGGTATGATTTGTTGTGTTGCGTCGCACCTGCTGTGCTGCCGACAGCAACGCCGTCCGTAAGCAGGTCTGTCTTTAAAGTGGAAGTTTGAGGAGCTGAAAAAGAAAGAAATCTTTACTGAAAGTGTTCAACAAATGCGTTAGCCCCACACAAAATGGAAGGTTTAGGCATCAGCTGCTCCGAATGAACAGCATTGGTTATTTCGGTAATGGTTACTGCACCAGTGTGTAAGACATCTTCAAACAAAATTTTTATTGTTACCCATGCATTTTCTCATTTTAAAAGAATTACAAAATTCAGTATTAAAACATTATTTCTTGAGTTTCAGTTTCTATGACCTTCTATGAAAAAACCCTCAGCAGTCAGTGATAAGACGACATGAAAATAATAGCATACCTTAAAAGTATCTCTCTCAAAACAAAAATATATCAATAAATGTAATATTTCTATAATTTTGTTCTCCAAGCCTATCTATCTATCTATCTATCTATCTATCTATCTATCTATCTATCTATCTATCTATCTATCTATCTATCTATCTATATATCTATCTATCTATCTATCTATCTATCTATCTATCTATCTATCTATCTATCTATCTATCTATCTATCTATCTATCCTATCTATCTATCTATCTTCTATCTATCTATCTATCTATCTATCTATCTATCTATCTATCTATCTATCTTCTATCTATCTATCTATCTATCTATCTATCTATCTATCTATCTATCTATCATCTATCTATCTATCTATCTATCTCTATCTATCTATCTATCTATCTATCTATCTATCTATCTCTATCTATCTATCTATCTCTATCTATCTATCTATCTATCTATCTATCTATCTATCTATCTATCTATTTAATATTTCCATTAACGGGACAAGCTGAAAGGAAAAGAAGAAGAAGAAGAATATTTCCATTAATTTAAATGGGGGAAATATGATATGATATGGTCAAGGAATGGACAAAACTTTAAGACTAGGCATTGCTGTATGCATTTTTAAAATGCTACATTTTTGCGCATTGGTAAACTACATCTTGTGGATCTCTGGGGGTGTGGGTACACCGCACTGATGTAGTGGTCCACATGACTGGCGGGATAAATGTTAAAAAAAATTGATGGAATGACTTTCTCACCGTCCTTTATGATCAGCTTGATGTGGTTTTTCTCATCATTGAAAATACCCGACACCTTCACCCGGCAGCCGTACACTCCGGCGTCCTCCTTCTTCACGTTCAGGATAGTCAACGGAACGTTCCCGGCCTCCAGCCGACCCAGCATTCTGTACCTTTGGTTTTTTACCATCACTCTGGATCCGTCGGTGGAGATGATCTCCTTAGCGCAGCCTGACCACGGCAAAGTTCCCTGGCTCCAGCAAGCCGGCATACGCCCGTGTTTAATGACGTCGTACCTGCAGGTCAGTGTGATGTTCTGACCCACGGTGCCCACCACACGCGGGGTGCCAGACTCACAGACTTAAGCAGAGAAACACAAACTTACTATGAATATCACATCTTCAGATACTCTGCTTTCCTCTAGCATTCCAAGAAATTGCCCGTTGGTGTGAATGTGAACATGGACGGTTGTTTGTTTATATATGGCTTGCGATTGGCCGGCGACCAATTCAGGGTGTACCCCGCTTCTCACCCAAAGATAGCTGGGTTAGGCTTCCAGTAAGCCCACGACCCTAGTGAGGATAAGCGGCTCAGAAAATGGATGTATGTATGATTGACTGATCACAGTCACCTAACTATTTGATATTTTTCCATTCAATATCAGAATTGCTTAGGAAACAGCATGGTGGCATCTTGGAACTGAGGTGACTTCAGGAGTTTTATTTAGACAAAAGTAGTTCTTCGCAATTAGGTTGTGGCACCTATAGGTAATGGACCTTTCTGACCTGTCAATCACTCATACAATAACAGCCAATCAGATAGCAGCATTGTCTTAACCCCTGGCTTGACCACACCCCTCTCGCTGTATTATCCCACAAGCAATGCCGGTTGTCAGTAGCGTGCGCTTGGAAAAGTTAACGTTACGAAGAAAATGGTCCTCAGATGTGCTTGGGGAACGTGCAATTCTGATGAAAGATATCCTGCTAGGTTAATTCATTTTCCAAAGCCTAAAACACAGTTGAGGAAGTGTCTACGATGGATTAAAGCTCGTGGAAGAGCGCACGTACAATTAAATGTGGACATTATCAACAAACACTAGGCTGTATGTTCGAATGTAAGTGAGGGGGAAGTATCTTCTCTGAGTTTGATTGAATTATTATCAATGCTTTATACATTGCAGAAGAACAACTTTCACTTTGTTAGTGTATCACTGACTGAAGTGCGTAATGTTTTATGCCAAAGAGTCGGGTTAGTGATGCGTAAATGTGCTACGTCATGCAAGAGAAATAATTTGCCTATTTGTATCACATCAGACTTTTAAGACAGAGCACTGGGTTCCATTACAAGCTAAGTCAAATGAATACACCCACTCACTTCTAAAGACTACAATGATATTACTCACGATCTTTCCAAGTAAAAAGTACTCACCCTGCTTTACATGCGCAGTATGATTCCATTATTTTACCCTGTTGGATTTCACTAATAAGTTTCAAACTTTTTTGCATCGATCGCCATCATTTCACTGTAACTCTGACATTATGTCCTGCTCCTTCCAAAATCTCAATTCCGTGTAAATATCCTTGCGTGAAATAGTTGAGACCTCTCCGTAGAACTCTCTTGCATAAGTCTGGCGCATTTGGCAAAAAACATACCCCAATATTATCTGGAATAGGCGATAGAGAATCCAGTTCAAACCTGTTATGTTCAGTCGCCATTTTGGAAGATTGTGGGGCATAGCAACTGTAGCTAAGGGGGCGGAGCTGAAGATCGCCAGTCGGAAAGATCCATTACAGTGCGGTATTTAGACGCTTTGAGGGGTGCGTCAATTAATCGCACATTTTTGCGATTCACGGGGCTTCCCTTATTTATCTAATGACAGCAAACAAAAGCATTAAATAAATTCCATCAAATTCACCAGAGATGCTAATTAATAAATGAATCAATGTGTGTAGATCGCGACAGACATATTTTGCTTGTGGAAGTTACCTGTAACACGTTTTGGTCTGGCCAACAAAGGAGAGGATGAAAAAATGCTGTCACTGAGAGAGGGCGAATGGGAAAATCTGATTGGTTAATGAAGCAATCTCGTTGCTAATTTAATTTTAGTGAAATTGGCCAGTCCCTAGTGATTCTGAAGGCGCTATGCAGATTAGACGTGGGATGGCAACCCTTAGTGGCTGAAAGGTGATTGGATGAAAAACAAGCTTATATTCGCACTGGCAGCAACGCAGTAGAGAGAAATTTTATGGAATCACAGTATATTTTTGGACTAAATGAAGACAATTTCATTGACCAGATATTCAAATTAAGGTTCTAATAGTCCTTAGGCTAGTCAAGAACACTTTGTAAAAAAAATATGTTCAGTATACCTGTAAGGAGGCAACACAGGATCAATGTGCTGAAGCGGGTCGTCATCTTCATGTGGCACGAGCGAGGGTCGGCATTTTCGTAGGCCCAGTCCAGATCGCAATGAAAGCGTGTTTGCAGATGTGATGTGTGTGTCCTGAAGTGTATGTGTGATTTTTTTTTTTTGCACACATGACTTTATTCGTGTGGCTCGACTTCCTGTGCAACAAAAGCCCCTGGGTTTCACTTCATGGTGGTCATGAGCGCTTAGTCACTCAAAAAAGAAAAAGTTGTCGTCATGGCCGATACAAAAACGTAAAGCACATTTTAAAAACACCTTGCCTCTTTCTGCTCATTAAAATGAGAAAAAAAGTCATCAAAACAAATGTTAAATTACATTCATAAAAGATTTATAAAATATTGGTCATCCCAACTGCTAAAAAAAAATGAAAGTAAAACATTAAAAAAACGCCCTTCCTATTGGGGAAGGCAGAAGAAAAGAAAAACATTAAAAAAAGCTAACATAAAGGACCTGTCGTCCCATTTGATGAAAATAAATAGAAATAAAGTTGTATAGTTTTAAAGAAAAACAAAAGACTTGTCCTCCATAGTGGTTAAAAAAAAAGAAAAAAAAGCACTGCAAACTAAACTGTCTGCCAAATAGTAAAAAAAAAAAACATTTGTTGGAATTACTGGTACAAAAGGAACGAAGAAAATGAAAAAACTCAGAAAAAAAAATCTTTGTACTAGAAAGAAAAGAGTGAAAACTGGCCACTGGTAAAAAAAAGATAAATAAAAATTAAAAAGTCTTCTCTTCTCAATAGTTTAAAATGTACTTTATGTTGATTCCTGTTTATAAGCTACAGAAAATCAGTATTTTGCCACCAATACTTACAATATCTTATCTATGCTATCTATGCCATTAATATGAAAATACACTACATAAATACACTACAAAATTACGCAGATCCCCGCCAGGTTTTGGCAACTTTTTATTGTGAAAAAAAAAACAAACAAACAAAAACTAGATATATTTTTTTGTTTACAGGTCATACTTACTTTTACTTTTATCATACTGGATGCAATAAGTTCCAGAAGTATGTAGAACGTAATGGTGATTTTTGCAAAAGATGTAAATCCTTATTTAATTAATTAGAACATTATGAAATACATGACATACATGTATTCTCAAAGCAATTTGAAAAAATTACTAATTAAGCATTTTTAAATTGCGATTTGATATTTGAGGCTATTTTCACTGATTTTCTTCTTTGACTGTAAAACAAAAATGAATGAGAAAGAAAAACTTGCATCCCACTACAGATCCACGTCCTCCTCGGCCTCTTCTGATTGGCTGCCGCTGCTGTCTGTCATTGCTTTCTGATTTGACCTCCTGATTCCTGCAGCCCAAAATAAACGAGTAAGATTAGAAAATGCAATTTCTGTAGAAATTACATGCGAATTTTGAGGAGCTGAAAAAAATTTGTTGTGGAGTTAATTGAATTGTTGCAAGGAGGAAAGCGAGTCTTGGGCCTGTATTTGCTTGAAGCGGTCATGAAATGTGCAAGGAGAAAGTATACACACGAATGTTGCAGAATTTGAGGTTTTCGTGTGTGTGAAAATGTGGGTATTTGGGGAATGTGGTATGTAGTTCCTAAAATGTTCCATATAAGAAATGGTTTGAATAAGTCAAGAATTAGGAAGCAGATATGTAAAATATCCATCCATCCATCCCCCATTTTCTTAGCTGCTTATCCTCACAAGGGTCTTGGGGACTGCTGGAGCCTATCCCAGTTGTCAATGGGCAGGACGCGGGCTCCACGCTGAACTGGTTGCCAGCCAATCACAGGTCACATGGAGAAAGACAATAGTCGCACTCACAATCACACCTAGGGGCAATTTAGAGTGTCCAATTAATGTTGGATGTTTTTGGGGTGTGGGAGTGCCCGGAGAAAAGCCACGCAGGCACGGGGAGAACATGCAATCTCCACACAGGGAGGGCCGGGATTGAACACGGGACCCAACGCTTTGCAGCTGCGCCACCGTGCCTGTGTAAAATATGAACGTGTGCATTTTATCGTGAAAAATGTGCAATTTTTTTTGTTAAACGTCACATTCACATGACCATCTAAGTAAATGTGACGTTTAACAAAAAAAAAATGTTCCACGTTTTCCTAACTGCTGAGCAATTTTTAATTTTTTTGGAAAGTGGTAAAAGTGTTTTTTTTAGGGTTAGGTTTTTTTTTTTTTTTTTTTTTTTTTTTTACAAGCGTGTATGTGTGTTTTCTTGTACGCACTGTAAACCACAGTCAGTACCACTGCAGGTATGAAGACGATGAAGGAGATTCTGAGCGTGTTTCCGAGGAACAATCGCAGACTGTTGCCGTCTTGCTGGCGAACAGGCGTCTGTTGCGAGAGACAACTGGTAGAAAAACACCAAAAAATGCCATCTGCCACCCAGTTCTGTTCCGTTTTCCATACCTGAACCCGTGCCACCACCGGTCCGGTTGTGTCGTCTACTGTGCTGTCCCGCAATATCGCTCTCTCTGTGACATCACTTCCTGTCCCTGGTACAATATGACCACCTAGTGTAGTCGGTGGGGCATTCAGGTTCCCAGCGCCTGAAGGAGTATGTCAGGAAAGCAGTTTGAACTTTTCTTCTCTTTCACATAAAGCAATTTGGGCAATTTTTCAATTGTAAATGGCGTATGATGAACCGACGTTTGATGACGATGAGGAGTACAGAGAAGGTTTTGTCGTTGAAGGGTCCCGGCAGCTGAACCCGGCAGTGGTAATAGCCAGAGTCCGAAGAGCGAACGTTAAAGATGGAGAGATAGGACGCTTCGCCTGGGCCTGAAGACACTGAGTACCTTCAGAAGAGGGCAAGGAGAGGTGGAACCATGGAAACCACAGGCAACCTTTCCGTCAATTGTAAATAAAAGGCTTGAAAGTTGATTATTTGTAAGAAATATCAAAGATGCCATTTTCTGTAGTGAGGAGCCTCAATTACCGTAATTTCTGACCTACAGAGCATATCTGCTTATAAGCCTCACCCAGGACATTTGTAAAGGAAATACCATTTGGTACATACATACGCCGTAGCTGTGTAAAAACCGCAAGTGCCCACATTGAAACAGGAGATATTTACGAAGACAGTACACAGAAAGAGTTTTCAATATTTTACTACCTTAGCTTAGCTTAACGCAGGAATAACACAGTAGCACGAAGAGGGATGATAAAAAAAAAAACACCGGTAAAAAAAACAAAATCAAAAACAGCCTTGGCAACTACACAGTAGCAACACGGTAGCAGAGCACTAAGAGGGTCAGTTAAAAAAAAATAAAACATACCTAAATCACGGAGACGCAGCAGTAACACAGCAGCAACGTTGGAGCTCGGCACTAACAGGGCCAGTTTAAAAAAAAAAAAAAAACGTACCGGTAAAAAACACTGAGACATGGCACAGCCCTAACAGGCCCGGTTAAAAAAAAAAAAAAAACAACATAACGGTAAAAGTCACTTCCTCAATACATTGATTCCACCGTCTCACTTTGACTTTTTCCGCTCGAGTGCCCCCTTGCGGCCGTTGGAAAAAATGCACAAATTAACCGCATCACAGCATAAACCGCAGGGTTGAAAAAAAATTGGCGGTTTATAGGCCGGAAATTACGGGAGGTTGTTGTACTGTTGTCTGCTGCCTCATTTTTGTAAGAACGCAAATTCCCGAAGTCACAGATGCCCGCTTGTCACCGTGCTATAATAAATACAAGCAAGTCATATAACTAAAGAAATACAATCATGTCGATGATTGAATCAGTCAAGAAGTGGAGTCTATATCACTTAGATCTGTTGTAGGAAAGCATTCTGGGATTTGTAGTCCTGGTGTTTTGCAGCATACCTGTACGAGCTCTTGTACATGATGCGCTCGCCGGCTACATTGACCAGCATGTTGTGGCAGGAGAACATGGCCGGCTCACCTCTCCCCCAACACGTGTGCAGGCCTCTCCGCTTGGCTGCCGCCACCCTGCACGGCAGCGCCACTTTACGCCCGGACACGCCCACCACCGTCTCTGCGGGACCCCCCCATACTGGTGCGACCACAAAAAAAAAAAAAAGAAAAAAGATCATTGCCAATTCATGAGCGACCATTGCAGCATTGCACCACTGCCATATCGCTAAATACTGCCTTTATCTTCAAATTTGAGAAAAAAAAAAACACATGAACAAGGTGGAAGGAATTATGAACTATTCCAAACAGGAGTCAGTGTTAGTTCTGCTAAAAAGCTAAATACAAAAATGTCATGAAAAGCCTGTTAGAACACCAGAACTTTATTTGGGGTTAATAAGAAGCACTTTCAATGGTGGCAAGGTATTATAGACTTCATTACGATTGGCCACTTCTGAGCATAGCCCCATCCCCGGTTCGCAGCGCACATTTGCAACAACTCTGTCTCGCTTGTTTATTTTCAATTTTACTCTGAAGGAGGGATTTATTTTTGCTAAATTTAGCTATACAGGCTATAGGTCATATTAAGGATGGAAAAAGGCTTGAATTGATTTATCTTGGAACATGTTTTTACATCACAGACATTTAAACAGGGGGGGGAGACTTTTTAAAAAAAATCTCCTCTGTATTTATCATTTAAGCAGCGTATGTTGTCTTCAAAAGAAAGTGCGAGGACAACTTTTTACTTTTTTTTTTTTTTTTTTAACATGAAATAGACTTTTCTTTCGTTCATGGACGACAGTGGCACCTCCTTTTTTCTTATTCAGCGACATTTCGACCAATCACACCAAAACAAAGCTGTCCCTCTTTAGCTGCTTGCACTCACCTGTGACGCCGGCGACACCGGTGACCAGGCAGAGTCGGACTAGCAGCAGCATATTTACCGACGTGTTCCCATGAGATCCACGGCAGATGGATGGACGGACAGACGCAGGAAAAGCCAAGCAGATGACTCAGTTTTGTCACTTCCCCTTTCCTCTGGATGGTACATATTTTTAGAAACCCTATCTGAAGCTTGAATAAAAAAAATAAAACACAAAAGCATCTGCTGCTGACATTTCTTAAACATCTGGTGACAGGTCATCGATTCTCATGTTGGGCTTCATTCCTGTCTAATAAGATTTCTTAAATTGGAAACACAAACACGACTTTATTGACTCAATGGACTGCATTGGACATATAGATGATAGTCACATTGGCAACTGACCAAAAAGGCTGCAAGTTTCAACTTTTAAGTCCCATGATTATACAGTATTATTATTTCTTTTCTTCTAATTGGCCAATGTCAGGAAGAGAGATGGGAAAAATGTCTCGCAGAAATTTTGGCTGTGCCATGTATTGCTGGTCCAGTGGCATGCACAGATTTTGTTACCAACGCAACTTGAGGTGGAGATAAGGGTTGACGAGGCAATGCAAGTGACAGAGCCCAGAGTGAGTAGAAAAAGTTCTCACTCCTGGAAACAGCATAAGCTACACTGTGTGTATGTGACACTTTTGGTGTATTGTCATACCTCTTATAGTGAATCGCAAGTTAGTTTAATTCGAACACACGTAGAAACTCCAATGTTATGCTCAAAAACAGAAAAGTAGAGCTGTGAAACCGGCTGCATGTATTTCATGAGATGAATTAATATTTCCCTTGAAAACCTCCATTTTAGGCCACATTCACATTGTTTCTTTCTTTCTTTGACCACCTGACCATTCGTCTGTATGATTTGTTCGCACCCAGAATGATGAATATTTTTATTCATGGCGTCTTTAAAGGTCAAGTGTCATCCCAATACTTTCTAAAATAGATATTGTCATGAAAAGTACATATAACATGATTCACTTCAATGTCTACGCGAAAAAATAAATATGAGCAGAGTCATCCATGCGGGAAGTTGCGGAAGTCTCATTTGACATTCAAGTCGGAGCCATATAGGCATCTACTGCCCGCGAAGTCACCCTGGGACATTCGCCATTAAAAACAGGCTGTGGCCCCTACTGTGGGACACGCAACTTCAGACACGGAACTTCTTTTCGTAGAAGAGAACATCTCACAACCGAGTGAAGTGACCAGGGCAATATTAGCCAATCGTTTCGAGCCATATTTAGATGATATGGGGATCACGCCCAAACCGCATGCAGCCAAACTGCCTCCCCATCCGATCCACCTCCGCGTGGCGGAAATGTCCACACAGCCCGGCGCCATGACAAGCCACCCCGGCCCGGCTCGGCGCCACGATGATCCACCCCAGCTCAGCGCTGGAATGAGCCACCCTGGCCGAAGCCGCGATCGCGGCGGACAAGGCACAGCTTCGTTGGCGGCTCATCCAAAGCCGTGCTCGGTGCCAACGGGTACATCAACAGATTTAACATCCCTGACTTGGGTGCATGGATCTTTTGTTACATTCAGAGAGGATTACGCCACCCACCCTCCAAACTTGTATTTTTTTTAGTAGCTGTATACACGCCTACCTGCCATTTGGAACCCACAAAGCTCTCGTCCTTTGCACCCGTGCAATCCATTTTTCACGACAAACCGGGTCTCTTGGAAACTTATGAAGGGTAAATCCATCCTCCCAAGTGTTCGATCAATATCCAGCAATACAGCGACCCGGCATTTTGGCTAACTTGAAGGAACAACGAGCTACCTTCCCGCAGGTAAAACTAATAGAACGAAACGAGTGCGCTACTGCCATGGACGTCACTTCCTGCTTCCTTTCGGAAACAAATCCCTCGAGAGGATTTTCATGGCGGGAGCTACAAGAAGTCATATACGTCAAAATCATGTTTTGTGGTGAAAAAACGGATGGCTCCATACTGGCTGTTGTTTTTTCATTAATAACATACTAAAAATCATGCATTTCATGACAGTGGCCCTTTAATTCAATATTTAACAAGTAAACGCTTATCCCAAGCAGCAGCTTACGAGAATTCTTGCAACTTTTATTGTTATGTTTTATTGGAGGCTTTCGGTGATTCTGAGACACCCTCCCAACTGCAGTCAGAGCAGGAGTTCACACAGGATCGAACTCACAAAAGATTAACTTGTTTAATTTAATACTTCAAGGTTGAGCAGGAACACCAGAGACCAAATGACCAAATGACCAAATGAACCAATTAGTATGCCCCCTATAAAGCAACTGATATTTGATTGAGGTGCTCATTGTGTTAAAAAAAAAAAAGACCCATCCATCCATTTTCTTAGCCACTTATCCACAGGAGGGACGCAGGACTGCTTGAGCCTATCCTAGCTGTCAACGGGAGGAGGCGGGGTACACCCTGAACTGGTTGCCAGCCAATCGCAGGGCAAATCGAGACAAACAGCCGCACTCACAATCACACCTAGGGGCAATTTAGAGTGTCCAATTAATGTTGCATGTTTTTGGGATGTGAGAGGAAACCAGAGTACCCAAAAAAATCCCACCGAGGCAAGGGGAGAACATGCAAACTCCATACAGGCGGGTCTGGGATTAAACCCGGGACCTCAGAACTGTGTGGCCACCGCTTTCCAGCTGAACCACCGTGCCGTCAAAAAGAAACAACAAAGAATTCATTGATTGTGAATGGAAGTCAATGACCTTGTCGAATGCCCATCTCTGGTCACTGACCATGTCAGAACAAAAGGAGGTAAGTGACACACATCCTCACAATTTAGGTTAGACTAAGATGAGGTTAAAGCCTTCGGGAAATCAAAGTGCGTCACTGTGTGTGCATGTTTGTACATGTGTGCTCGCGAATACAAAACAACACTCTGCTTAATTTGTGGCAGGGAACATTATGTCGCCTGCCGTCACTTTCAGAAAAACACCGCCGAGCAGGGAACAAAGTGCCTGCTGAGGAGGAGGAGATGGATTGTAAAGCCACGCCGTTACACCATCATCACCATCTCCATCATTATTGAGGTGAAACTCCGAACTCTGAGGACTTCATCTGAGAGGTTGTCGCCCAGGCGACAGACATTGTGATGAAAGGCTCAACTATTTATTATTCTTTGAAGTGTACTTTGGTACACCTGCGCAATCTAGTGAGACCCAATACAAAAGCTCTATCAACATTTTGCCTTTAAAAAGTTTAGAATGCTCAGTTTTGATGGACACTGGCGGAGATACAAAGTTCGAGAGGGGAAGAGGCAGAGAGAGAGGGAGAGAAAAAGAGTATAGAGCAAAAACAACAGTGTAACAACAGTATATGACATAAATGACAACATCAAACGGGAATTGACAAGTAGTAAATAAGACAGGACAGGACAGGACAGGCAGGTACTGTGATCCAGGCAGTGCCACACTCTTATATGAAGGGACACAATTAGTAGCAACGCACTCTATGAAGAGGAGATGCGATTAATAGCAAATGTGACAGGTTTGGACAGGAGAAGACATGAGAGGCAGTAATCCAGACAGTTTGATACCCAATGAGGTAAGGTCGGGTTGCAAAAAGGACAAAATGCGACAGGACAGAATGAGACAGCAGCAGTGAGCCAATGAGTGCCATACTGTGAGGAAACAATGAGACGAGTGCCAAAAGACAGGATAGAAACACTGATTGAGGTTAACAGACAGTAAGCCAGATAGTAAGACACCCTGTGAGGACACGATGGTATGAATAAGAAAAAGGACAGGATAGGGTGTGTTATAGGACCACATGGGATGAGACAGAACAGGAGAGGACACTAACAGTAACCACGGCATTGCTACACCATCTGATGAAGGGACAGAACAAGTAGAAGCTAGGGCAGGAACAGTAAGGCAGGTAGTCCTGCGCTGTGAAGATGTGAGCAAAGGAAAAATAGCAAAGGACAGCACAGGATAGAAACAGTGAGCGAGGTAGTGAGACACCCTCTGAGGAAGGGATATGACGAAGAACAAATAAGACAGGAACGGTAATCAGCCAGTGGTAAAAGCTATGGGCAAAGGACAAAAATAACAGAAAAGGACTGGACAGAACAGAAACAGTAATCCAGGCATTGCCATATTCTGCAAGAACTAGTTCCAAATAGGGTGGAATGGGAAAGATGGGAACAGTGACCCCGTCAGTGCTTCACAGTGAAGAAGGGTCAATGAGAATAGCGAAGGACTGGAGAGGATAGAAAGCGGTAAGACAGGCACTGAGGTACCCTCTGAAGAAGGGATGTGATGAGTAGTAAATGGACAGGACAGGAAAAGGCATTGATATACCCTACGAGGAAGGCCCACAACAAGTTACAAATAGGACAGGAAGGGACAGGACAGGAGTAGTGAGCAAGGTAGAACTGCCAACTAGCAAGAACTGTCAGAGAGGTAAGAATATAACAACATCATTGGTGGGGTTGTAGTCTCTGGTTTAAAGCACTGTTGACAGATCCAAAAGTACATTTTGAGAAACTTTTACATATTTTACATCTTGATGATGACAAAAGAGACTATTGATCAGTTTGTCGGGAAATGTTCGGCGCTGACAAATGCGCTGCTCTTTTATCGAGACGCACGCTGCCCCCGTCACGTCATTTGGATTTACACCGGTGCGGTCGGCCACCATGGTTGTTAGCGGGATGCTAATTTGGCCTACACTGGATTGAACATGGACACTGTAATGAAAAAGATAAGAAAGGGCAGATGGTGGAAGAGGAACAACAGGAGGCAGGAGGACAGAAGACGGAACAGAAGGACAGGAGGGTTTTACTTCAATGGCTACCATGGCGACAGGCACGTGTGAATGGCGCCTCACGACAGTTTTACTGTTGCATGAAATAGATTTTTTGATGATGTCTAATAAAAAGCATGCTTCCTCATGCCTCCTCATCCTCAAGCATGTCAACTGGTTGCCGTGCCAAAACATTTCATGTGAAATCATCCAAAGAACGTCACATTAAATTCCATGCATAGGAACGTGAAAGCTGAAAGACCTGATCAATCACAGAAGACTTTTGTAAGTGAACACTAAAATGGAGTCACGTGTCTAGCTTTTATTATTATTATTAATATTATTATTATGATTGTTGTTGGCAGCTCAGTGGTTCAGCCGGAAAGCGGTGGCCTCACAGTTCTGAGGTCCTGGGTTCAATCCCAGCCCTCCCTGTGTGGAGTTAGCATGTTCTCCCCGTGCCTGCGTGGGTTTTTCTCCGGGCACTCCGGTTTACTCCCACATCCCAAAAACATGCAACATTAATCGGACACTCTTAATTGCCGCGTCAATGTGACTGTGAGTGCGGCTGTTTGTCTCCATGTGTCCTGCCATTGGCTGTCAACCAGTTCATGGTGTACCCCGCCTCCTGCTCGTTGACAGCTGGGATGGGCTCCAGCTCTCCCGCAACTCTCGTGAGGATAAGTGGCTAAGAAAATGGATGGATGGATGGATGGATGGATGGATGGAATGTTGTTGTTATTGTATGTGATTTAACAACAGACCAGAAAAAATGAGACGACCACCACAGAATTGAAAATGGATGTCGTACATGTGGATGATGGTAAAGGGCTGCTCTGTCCTTTATATGGCTAAAGTGACAACACACTTGCATTAATACTTGAAGAAGAATAATAGCAGAAACCGGCCATTTAAAAAAAAATTCCAAGTGTCATTTTCATTTTACCATGTGTGAACCCAATCACAAGACCACAAGTATTTACGTCCCTGCAAACTCGTCTTCTGACATTTTTTCTGATTAAATCACAGCTTATATGGTTTTGATTGTGCTTGAAAATTAATGTGAAATCGTATAATTATGTGAAACCGTCCAAGAGAGATGATGTCATTAAACTTATCAGTCTATGAGATTGGCGTTCGTTATGAGGTCTGCAGAGGAAGCCTTCGCCGATGTGAAGTGGGTGGACAGGAAGTTGAGGATAGCAGGAAAGCATTACATGACTGAGTTTGCACACTTTTTCATTCCTTCTGAAGGGCCACGATTAAGAGCAAATTCAATATACCGTAAATGGTGTGTTAAAGACAACATGACATTACTAACATCCACCCATCTGTTTTCTTTCCCGCTTATCCTCACAAGGGTCGCGGGGATTGCTGGAAGCTATCCCAGCTGTCAACGGCCAGGAGGCGGGGTACACCCAGAACTGGTTGCCAGCCAATCTCAGGGCACATAGAGACAGACAGCCGCACTCACAATCACACCTATGGGCAATTTTGTGTCCACTTAATCTTGCATATTTTTTAGGTGTGGGGGGAAACCGGAGTGCCCGAAGAAAGCCCACGCAGGCACGGGGAGAACACGCGAACTCCACACAGGTGGGGCCGGGGTCGAACCCGGGACCTCAGAATTGTGAGGCTATCGCTTGACCAGCTGCCCTACTGCGCTACCACATTACCAACAAACTAACATTATTAGGAGAAATTTAAAAAAGAAAATCTTGCTCAATTCACCCAAAAATGGAATCATGCTTTAGCATAAGAATTTTTCAAGTGGTTTTTATGGGGAAAGAAAAAATGTCTGATCTTGGTCGACTTTGGAGGAATTCCAAAAGATAACAAATGTACCAAAACATGTAATTTTCAATTTTTTTTTTTTTTGTAGGGGGTCTGGGGCTATTATTCAAATAGCTGATAAAACCCTCACCGATGACAAATGGCTGTCAGAAAAAGAGCATCCGGCAATTGCTCTGGTTCTTTAAAAGGTTTTGGCCATTTTATCTCCTGACCGATTTATAAACAAAGTCGGGAGCTTTAAGTACAGACTGGAGGGAGGAAAACTTGGAACTACTTCACATCAAAGTAGACACGCTGAAACGAGCGCATGACTGAGTTTATTTCTAAGTAGATTTTCTTAATAAATGACAAGGATGATTGAACAAATCAAGAGAAAACAACTTTTCATCAGTTTGGAAAACGAATTTCTAACTTTCTGTACTGCCACATAGTTCCTTCAATAATTTTTTTTTGCTTTAGTTGTTACAGTAAACTGGACTTATTATAAGATGCAGATCAAATTCTTTACAGCGCTTCTAATGGATTTACAGCAGGGATTTTCAAGCACTTGACATCAAAGTTGAGGTAAAAACCAGAGCGAGTTTTAAGATCTTAATGGACATAATGTAATCCAGGTGTGTTGTGCTTATGCACCGACATCCATTCACAAGCTGGGCTGCTTTTCGCTAGTTGATATATTTACATTTTTTATTTTTAAAGAGAAATATTATGGCAATCTAATTTCTTACACTATTAATGGCTATTTATCGTGGGGACGTATTCCAAACCCACCCGTAATAGGTGAAAATTTGGAACATAGAGAGACCATGTTATTTTTTATATAGTTTTACCCACTTTCAGTCGATAAAAACACACTTTAAAGTATTCCTTAGCACCTGTTCTCAGTGTTTTTGTCAAGAAATGGAAGAATTTACCATCACTTTGTGTATTTGTCACTCCCAGTCAAAGTTTCCTGTAAAATGGACAAATAAAAATAAGAGATATATGTACCGTAATTTCCGCCCTTTTTTCACACGCTTTCAACCCTGCGGTTTCACCATAACCCAAGGCCTCGGTACACAGAAAGAGTTTAACGCTAGCGGGGGGGGGGGTTAGTGTTAGTGCGGGGCTAGCATCAGCGTGGTGGTAGCATTAGCGCACCTGGTTATAAAGATTATGTACACAGAAAGAGTTTAACGCTAGTGTCGCGCTAATGCTAGCACCCCGCTAACGCTAGCCTCGTGCTAAGGCTAGCGCCGCGCTAGCATTACCCTCTTTCTGTGTACTGAGGCTTATAACCTAGTGCACTCTGTATGCTGGGAATTACGGTAAACACTAAAATCTTCACCCACACCATATGAATTCATTTAAGAAAAGTCTGCTATCTTAATCCTAATCCAAACTGTGAGACACATAGATGGGGTAACAGAAATGATCATCACTATACAGTAATAGGATATAAACCTCCAAACAACTGGTACTTTAACACGCGCAGAGCAGAAACACGTGCAAAAAGAGTGGAGAGCAACACTTTCCAATTCTCTCTGCTTTCTGGGAACAAGACTGTTATCAGAGATTAGTTGGGGACCTTCTCTGCCTCTTCTTCCAGATCTGCATGTCTTTCATTGGAGCTCATCAGCAGCATTTTCCGGTAATAACACTGAATGTGCGGGACCCTAGAGCCGCACTTGCCCGTGTACCGTAAAAACACCATCACTTAAAATGAATAAGGTACAAATGAATGGATCTGAAAAGTTCTCAGTGGGGATTAAAAATAGTTGAGGCCGGCCGTGTGTGTGTGCGCCAGAATGCCATCTTTTTAAGGCAAAAAAAAAAAGCCCACAGCTTCAGGCTGTTATCCAAGGCTCCAGCTGGACTTCACTTCATCATCTCCGTGCTGACCTCCACCTGCTGCTCATCAACATCATTATCATCATTATAATCATCTCAACAGCTCAGCTATGCGTCAGCTATGTGCTGAAAAATAATCGAAAAATCTTCCGGCTCAATGTGCCAGCTTCCTGCCCGTTTTGTTGTGTTGCTGCTAAGTTTCAAATGAGCGTGGTGGATAGTCGGATCACGTTCTGGACCCGCGGGGTTGCTGGTGGCCAGGTGAAAGATAGCCAGATTCCTCACAAGTGCCACATTTATATTATCAGTGGCTAACGTGGGAGCCCCGCTCGGGGATATACTTGTCACTTCTGGGCTGCCCTGAAACACCGTCAGTACAGGGAAATGTGAAAGAGGAATACAAATACACACCTAAAAAGATATACGATGGCATTCCAACTGCAGGAGAGAGAGCCTCTATTGGTTGTTTACTGGCGTATACGTGCAAAGTGCGAGCAATGTGGTGCAACATGGGTGGGTCTGATATCCCAGACCAAGACTTGCCTGAGACTTAAACTCACTGACTTCTGAAGGTCGACACCGAGACTAGACAAAGATCGAGACAACCCGAGAGACCATGACAAGGCCAAGACCATAAAAATCGTGACATGCTTGTATAATTAAAGAGCAGTCCATCTTTAATTTCAATTTTATTTTAAATATATTTGACAGTCAAACACAGGGTGTCTGGAGCTTTCAAAGTCAATGCAAAAATATAAAATCTTAGTTGTATTCAACTAATTGTTGCAAAATATAAATAATTGTATCTATTTAAAAATGAATATTTAAAAAAGATTCACTGATGGTGTAGTGGTACACACACCTGCCTTTGGTGCAGTCAGCGTGGAATCGATTCTTGCTCAGTGATGGTGTCGATATCTGCCCTGTGACTGACTGGCGACCAGTTCAGGGTGCAGTCAGCCTTTCGCCTCAAGCTAGCTGGGATAGGCCCAGTGTTCCTGCAACCCTTGTGAGGATAAGCAGAGTGGATAATGACATGACATATTTAAAAAAGAGCTTGATTGCATTTAGAACCCATAAGAGAAGTCTTTCGTGACCTAAACATGGACGGTGGGGTCTCATGACAACGGCGCTTTACGAAAAACCCTCTCAACTGATTTGAAAAAGAAAAAGAAATATTTATGTTTTTTAATTCATGCTCTTTCAGATGTTACAGAATATACAGTACATATAAATATACAAAAATACTGTAAATTAAATCCTGGAAAGCTAACTTTGGCTTTTAGTGCAAAAATGTTCAATACCTCACAAAAAAAAAAATCCACAAAATTTACTCTTTTAGCAGCTTGAGAAAAATTAAGAAATGAATTGTCAAATAAAGCTTAAAGTGCATTCCAAATACAATGCAGCTCTTTTTAAGAATAAAATGGATTTCACCTGTCGCAGTGAGCACAGCATGCAGATATAAACAAATCCATGTGCTAATTTTCATCATACAGTGAAGAAAATAAGTATTTGAACACCCTGCTATATTGCAAGTTCTCCCACTTAGAAATCATGGAGGGGTCTGAAATTCTCATCGTAGGTGCATGTCCACTGTGAGAGAGATAATCCAAAAAGAAACATCCAGAAATCACAATGTATGATTTTTTTAACGATTTTAATGACTTATATTTCAAGCTAATTCTAATGTCACCATCTTGGGGGTTCCTTACTTATCTGTGAGCAGGCTCTACATCGTCAAATTTATATTCCATTAGGCCTTGTCTTCTTGCCAGTCAAATGGTGGAAGATAGTTTTGGAGGGGGGGGGGGGGGGGGGTGCTCAACGACTGCCCAAAAGTGGCGTGCTATTTATGTGCCATCTCATGACATGACCTGACAGGCCAAAAATAACATTTCCCTCTCACAGAGAGAAGAATTCTGGTGATTAGAGAACTTTTTGGGATGTGTGTGGTTTTTTTTTTAACGTGTGTTTTTCATGGTAGGTGTTGTGATTAAAAGTTTTTCTGGGGGGTGAGAAAGAGATTTTTGCACAAGTGAGATGTTCAGTAGGTGTGATTATTTTGTGTATATGAAAGTTTTTTTTTTTTTTAAATGAATCTGCTTATTTTTGCTATGAGAGGTTGTTATTATTCAACCTCTACGGCATCTGGTGCTGACCTGTCTCTTAACCCTCAATAACCCCCCAGAGACTTTTCCAGCACTTAGAAAACAATTAGGCATCCTCCGATAACAAAACCATATTTCTATTTATATTTTTTTTCCAGGATCACAGCTCTTTTTCCCCTCGTCGTCCTCAGGCTCTTCCATCCATCAGCAGTCAAACTCCCACACGCTGCCCGAGCGACCGCTCCCCGCCGCCATAACTCAGCCCCAGCTGGGACGGCGGAAGATAAACTGCACCCGAGAGGGAAACACAACAAATAACTTTCGCGGCGGAGAGTTTATCCAAGAATTGAGGCTCGCGTCTCTGTCGGGTGAGCGCAAATAGTGGGAGAGGCTAAAATTGGAGCTTGATCTAGCAGGTATCTCCAAATTTGGTGATCTATATTTTTTGGGGGAAGATGTTCGTTGAGGAGGGCACGACGAGATAGTGGTTAGCACATCTTCCACTTATAAGAAATCTCAGTTTGAATCACTGTTGGTGCATCTCTGTGTGGAGTTTGTATATGATCCCTGTGTTGCTGTGGATTTTCCCTGGGTACGCTATCTTTTTCCCACATTCTGCCCCCAAATTATTTGGTCCATTGGTGTGAATAGTTGCTTGATCCAACTCAATTCGGGCTCAGGTTTCCCGGCAAAACATTGCATATGTAACCATAGAAAAAGAGAAACAAGTCTTCTCTCGCAAGCCAATAAAAAGAGGAATTTCCTGATAAATCTGTCTTGCCGAGTTCCCCGGACAGTGGGGCAAAATTCTAGGAATGCGCGGTTGAAGTTGTGTCGTCAGGGTGCCATGTTTAGCCTGGCGGTCGATAAGTCAAGGTCACAGCAAGGAGGGGAGGGAGATAGATAATCATTTTAATCATCAATTATGCCAGAAAATCCACATTTTGCTAAGCTTTAGAGTATTTGGGGTCAGTCTGACAATCGTCATGGTTATTTTTATGCCAATAATCCATTCCAACCCTCTCGTTAAAAAAATACATACAAATGTAATGTATATTTTACCTGACAAAAACATAAAGAAATGACATCATTAAACATAATAAAAAAATAATTCAACAGTTTTTGTCACACCACAGCAATTGTAATGCTGCTCTTTATGATGTGCCTGCCTTAGCTACCTGTGGGCAGCATACAATAATATAGAAACACTGTTCATAGAGAAGTCGCAAGTCCTCTTAACTCATCATTACGGCACTAACATTAGTTGCTCTTCACAGAGGATAAAAACTATATGACTGTGAGTCATATTACATATGTAATAGCGCTGTTTTTGTTCAGTCAGTTGCTTAAAGGGTTACAGTACCATTGAAGCTTAAATTACCAACCATGTTGTGGCAGTAGCATTAAGCTAGCAGACTGAATTCAAAGCCATGTGATTGTTTCAAATACACAAGGTGTAAATCTCTTTGTTTTATGTTTAGTTTGGTGGTAAATTCCAAGCGGGGCTGGCAACCAACCTCTTGAAGCCTCTTTTTTGATCAATTGTTTTGTTTGTTTGAATTCGCCAAAGCGCTGCTATTATGAGTAGAGTTCACTGCCGCCATACAGAACTCTTAGCTCAAGTCTGCACTTACAAGTCAAAGCAAAAACCAGCCAATCGACGGTTTGTATCTGGAAAAACTGTTGGGATGAATCCCTTGTGTCTCAAAGTTCCACTTTACGACTGAACTTTACAGGACTTTGGTAGTTCTACTTGTGCATAACACTAAAAGGAGCTTGCATACCTTTGAGAATCACTGCGCTTATGTGGTTTATACAGTGTGTGTGTGTATGTTTTATCAATATATCACTATTTGTATTTGTGTATGCAGAAGTTCCTTGCAACGAGACAAATTTCTCCTAAGCGAGACAAATAAAGAGAAATCTTGATTCCCCTGAAAAAGTTTTCATCACGTGAGCGCCCTCATCCCCGCCAAGCATTCCCCAAAACCAAAATGATTTAATCTCAATCAAAACTTCAGCTGATGTTCGCCCAGGAATGTTCCACTGCTCCTTCTATGGAGGTGAGTCGGAGCTACCAGTCGAAGTTTTCGGCGGACGCGCGCATCCGACGCATCACCTCTGACAGACCGCCTGACGTCTGACGCATTTATGCTCACTCGCGACAGTAACAAACGTCCATTAATGGCTTCAGACATAAACAGAGGAAAACAGTAAAAGCTCCATTTGACCGCCTCGTGTGTGAGCGTGCATGCTGATGATTGTCTGCGAGACAGTCGGTGCTCTCAAGGTGCTCCGCTTTAACCTCCCAAATAAAATAAAAAAATAAATAAATAAATAAATAAATAAATAAATAAATATGAAATGGAACTCGCTGATCCTCCAGAAGCTAGAAGCCAACTCACAAGGTCCATAAACAGAATTTCAACGAATTCATCTAACACCCCCCTGTAACAGTGGAAAATATACTCAAGCGCGTGCCAGAATGATGAAATGGAGACATACGGCGGTCAATCAATTACCTTTTTGTTATTAAGACACTTTTTCATGGTCTCAAAGTCAGTCCGCTTATCTTCTTACAGGACTGTGGTAACAATCCATGTAACACAAATGCTGTTTTGCTAAAATGCATTGCAAAGCATTGGCTCCTTGAGTATATTTTTGTTTTAATTGGTGTAGTGGTACACACACCTGACTTTAGTGGGGCCAGCGTCAGTTCAACTCCCGCTCAGCAATGGTGTTGATATCTGCCCAACAACTGACTGGCGACCAATTCAGGGTGTAATTGGCCTTCCGCTTGAAGTGAGCTGGGATAGGCTCCAGCGTTCCTGTGACATTTGTGAGGATAAGAAGCTTGGAAAATCAATGAATGGATGATATATATTTAGTACCATTGTATTTCGTATCAACGTTGAGGTTGTGTTACATCATATTTGTCAAACTCAAGGCCCGGGGGTCCAGATCCGGCCCACCGCGTGATTTTATGTGGCCCGCAAAGGAAAATCATGTAATTCAACTTCCATGATTTTTGTGATCATCTGTAACAAAATTTCAAATTGTCTCATCATAAATGATAAAGTTGAGATATTGCGAAGCATTTTTGTTTTACTAAACATGAACAATAGTTGAAAAACCCATTACGCTTGATTTCTGATAACAAAACAAGTTCATAAATTTCATGTGTAAATATGATGAGGCGAAAGATTTTCATGGCTTCAAAGTCATCATGGCCCTCTGAGGGAAACCGTAACTACTATGTCACCCATGACAAAAATGAGTTTGACACCCCTGTGTTACGTGAATGGACCTTTCCGATGATGACCTTAAGCTCCGCCCCCTTAGCCATCACCCACAAGATTCCAAAATGCGGATTGAACAGAACATGTTTGAAGTCGATTCTCTATTGCGTATTCCAGATAATATTGGGGTATGTTTTTTGCCAAATGCGTCAGACTTGTCCAAGAAAGTTCACATTCACACCTATGGACAATTTAGAGGTTTCATTTAACCAAATATGCATCTATTTGTTGTTTACACCTAAACAACGGATTAATTCCAAATCCACTGTTGTGAAACATCCAAACAGCAAAAAGCTGCCGAAATAATTGTTCATTCCAGCGTGTTGAAACACTTGGATGACAGACACTTTGGTACCAAGGCAACGCCGTGGGCCGTGGGTACACGTTGCTTACAAGGGGCTCTGGATCTCCTTGACAAAAGAAATGCAAATCATCTCAAGTATTCCTATTTTTGACTAATGAGATGATTTACATGCTTGTTCATCTGCAAAAAGCAGCTCCAATATACGGTCACCGGACACAACAACAAAACTGGGCATGTTGCCTGTGCCAGCTAAAAACAAGAGCTGTATCCAGAATGTTTTCCTTAAGATGTGATAAAAGTACAAATATTCTGTACTTAAGAGAAAGTACAGACATTTGTAGACTTATAGGTCTATAGGACAAGATATCAGTCAATCGAGATTGCAACCACTTTTTTTTACCTATCTCTAGGTACAGTACATCTATTTTTTTTTTACATCATCAGCTAAGATTGAAAGTAACAAGCATATTGTGACAATGTACAGTTAGAAGTACTGTATAACTATTATTTTCAAATGTAGGCAGCAAAAGTAAAAAGTCTGTAAAGTTCTGGTTGAGTATGGAACAGATCCACCACTAAATTCGCTGCTATATAGGGAGATGATATATAAAACCCTTTTTCATCTATGGTTTTATCCCTCCAACATATTTGAAGCATATTTTTTAACGCATTCTTTAGTGCCTAACGCTACCAAGAAATGGGAGGCTTGTCGTATAACATCCCTTCAAGGAAATTAAAAGAAGAATATCTCACTTTCCGCAGTGAATTGAAGTTTACAGACAAAAAAAAAAAAAACCCAAAAGAAAGTGAAATATTGTAGATGTAAGCATGTCAAATGTTGGACCAAACCAAACATTTCATCTGACGAGAGTCCTTAGCTAAATACTAACATATCAGACCGTAGAGGGAATAACGTAAATTAGCGGTTACGGTAATTACAAACTTTCAAACAATTGCTACTGGACTCAAACATACACACAGGCCAGCAACATACAAACAGAGCATAAAACAACATTCACATGCATTGAGTACATTCTCTTCTATTGTCCTCGCTTTTTGTACTCAAGGCACACAACTCAAAATTTGGACTCGCCCATAAATTGTAAGAACCCATAAACAAGATTGCTTAAAAAAAAATCCACGATATGGTGGGAGGCGCACACAATAAACTGCGAGTGGCGGTTCACTGCATTGTGAAATAAATATTATCCATCTCTAACAAACACAGTCATCAGGAACATTATGTTCCCATACGACTCTTGTGTTAGCTCTCATTAGAATGGGACGGTGCACCTCCGGTGTAGTAGCTGACAAGTGCAAAGGAATATGTATGAACATATCCAATTATGATGGTGCAGATAGCGCTGTCATATAGCTGCGGCAGAATATTGAGCCGCGTCCAAGATCGTTCAAATGTTGGCAGGCGCAGAGCTGGCTTTTTGTGGCCCATGGCTTATTGAAGAGGTAAACACATAAACACAGAGACATACACACACACTAAGTGCTCTCAACCTTGTGTACATTTTGGTATTTTATCAAAAAAGAGCCTCGAGCTTGTTCATGGAACGTTTGAGAAATGAGCAGCGGGCTGCTATCAGTGGAGCTCACTCTCGGGGGGCATCAAACACCACCAGTGGGTGACAATTAGCCGACTGGCAATACGGTCGCAGTGGCTGAGGCTTCGGTTCATCTCAACCAGCTATGACTGCACTCCAAAATATTAAATGCCTGTGACGATATGGTGGGCTTGCACGGTAAAGTACCACTTGTTTGAAGTTCTATAATTCCCGTAACATCAATGAGATGATGTTGATGAAAAGAAAGAAACTCGGATTATAAAACAAATTTAGTGCAGTAGTGGTCTAAGTCCAAACCACTATCAAATCTATCAGCATTCCATGAAAAAAGATACAATAGATACCCCACCCTTACACCCAAACACAAAAACATAAAAGAATCTTGGGTTAGAAAAGGTTAAAGGTCAAGTGTCATCCCTATAATCATTCTAAAATAGATATTGAAATGAAAAATGCATATAACATTATTCACTTCAATGTCTATACGAAAAAATATATATATTAGCGGAGAGTGCGTCATCCATGTGCAAAGTTGCGGAAGTGTCATTCGACATCCAAGTGGTCGCCATATTGGCCGCATCTTCTGTCCGTGACGTCACGCCGGACATTCGCTTTTTCCAATAACACACTAAAAATCATCCATTTCATGACACTTGACCTTTAGGTGTGACAGTAGTCTGGGTCCAAATGTGTCAAAGCTATCAATATTTCATTAAAAGTATTGAATAACTTTCACACTACTATGCAATCTCTGAACCTTTTGGCAAGGGAAGCTGGCCCGGTGTTGCACTGATACACCAGGAAAAGTGCTGAGTGCAATGATGAACCACCCCCATACATCCAAATTGCAATTTAACACCAATTTCAACGAGTATTCATTTAAACTACATCTTTGTTTGTTTAAAATCTACACTAAATTTAAAATATTTTTCCACCGTCGTAGTTAGCCCACTGTACTTCTCAGTGGCTCAATTGCACTGCTTCTAAGGTCCCACTGCATTGCCACGATAACTGGATAAAGGTGAGGTTTTTGTGTTTGGAATGCAAAGACAGTGGAGCGTGGAGGCCTGATGAGGAAACCACTTTACTGTCACTACGTTATCTGACAAATGATGACAGCAGCCCTGTTGTTAAGCTCCCTTAGCGGATGGATGGCTGCTGCAGCCAAAGCGGCTAAATCAACTTCCTCCGCCTCTTCCTTCTCCTCCTCCTCCTCTCTTATAATTTAACAGTGTTTGAATGCAGCTGCAAAAAAACAAAACAAAAAAAACAGCTAGTGAATGTCGACGTGGTGAAGGAATGTAGAGTCACGTTGGCTTGCAAATTGGCCGCATGGCACACATAAACACACATTTTCATGCAGGCAGCTCAGTCCGACAAGCAATGTGACCTGCTTTTGGACTTAAGTCAGATTGTTTTACAACATTTTTACATTGCTTAATATTACCAGAATCTAATTTCTTTTTACACTGCAAATCAGGGGCGGAAAAAGGTAATGGGTCACATTTAATTTGGACAACAGACAGATGGGCCAAATCATTCATAAAAAAAAAAAAAAAAGTAAAAAACAATATATATCCTTTTTCTTTACTAAATCACTTAACCAATTACATGCCAAATTAATAGAAAATAAATATTTTTAATATGTTTATTGTTTTGCTTCATTTTTTCTTCAGTCAACTTTTAAAAGACACACTCTGCATTAATTAAAAAATAACATCTAAAGTATGGACATGGATTTTTTCAAAATATTTTAATATTGTATTACTTGCAGTAAAGAACTTACCAATCAATAAAAAAAATCCATCCATCCATTTTCTGAGCCACTTATCCACACAAGCGGGAGTGCTGGAGCCTATCCTAGCTAACTTTGGGGAGGAGGGAGGGTAGACCTTGAACTGGTTGCCAGCCAATCGCAGGGCACATCGAGACAAACAGTCGCACTCACAATCACACCTAGGGGCAGTTTAAAGTGTCCAATTGATGTTGCATGTTTTTGGGATGTGGGAGGAAACCAGAGTGCCTGGAGAAAACCCACGGAGGTACGGAGAGAGCATGCAAATTCCACACAGGGAGGGCTGGAATTTGAAGCTCGGTCCTCAGAACTCTGAGGCAAATGTTCTAACCCAGGGGTGTCAAAATCATTTTTATCGCGGGGCACATTGTAGTTACGTTTTCTGTCAGAGGGCCATTTTGACTGAAACCACGAAAATCTTTAACCGACACATCATATTTACACATTAAATTTATCAACTCCTTTTGGAATCAGACATCCAGGGTAATGTTTTTTTCAACTTTTGAAAAAACGCTTGCAATATCTCAAAGTCATCATTTATGATATGACAGTTTGAAATTTTGTTTCAAATTTAACAAAAATCCTGGAAGTTGATGATTTGCCTTCGCGGGCCACATAAAATCATGGTGGGTGGGCCGCATCTGCTCCCCAGGCCTTGAGTTTGATACCTGTCCTCTCACCAGTTGTCCCACCATGCCACCCAATACAAAATTAAATTAAACATTTTAATTAACCAATTAAAAGGAATAAACTGCAAAATCGAGGCAAAAAATATAATCGTGTCAGTTTGCTGGGATATTTAAAGAAGTGTGTGGTTTACCCGTTTTTTTTAATGCCATACTTCCATGTTTTATTCTTTTTTTGTTAATGACCACAGCTCAGCTTTCATCTCTTTTCGTTACATCATCCCCCTCTGGGAAATTAGAAATATGTGCAAATAAGAGGGCTTAACAGCCACTATTAATGTGTTTTTCAGCGCATGATGCATTTTTATGACTTCATTATGCGAGAATGGATGCTTTCCGTCCACTGTTAAACCAAAAAGGGTTAAGGATGCAAGGTGAGCAGATATCCAAAATGCAGGATGACTGGTTGCACTGTGGAGATGTCCGCTTCAGCGAAGGATGCTTGCTGCAGGTTGTTCTCTCTCTCTCTCTCTCTCTCTCTCTCTCTCTCTCTCTCTCTCTCTCTCCCTCTCCCTCTCCCTCTCCGTCTATCGTCGGAACTTTCCCACATTAAAACACTTGGACCATAAAAGGACACAAGACTCCGTGACCCGCCACTGAATCAGCACTTTGGTGCCGAGGTGGAAGTCGCCCAGCCCGGCCGGGAGAGTGACTGATTGGCCGCGGAGGAAGCAGACCTGGACATCCATCACCAGTGTCACTTTTGGACGGGGGCGATCTTACACCAAAATTACCGGATTCCTCAAAAACTACGGAGCTTTACATACAACACTATTTCATATTTGATTGTTTTCCTTCCCTCCCTTACTTTGTCTGGCACCATGAGCGTGTGGGTGAACGGCTCGTCCTTGGACCCGTTCGCCGGCTCGCAGACGCCTCCGTCGGACTCCAACGCCACAACCAACCGCAGCAAGCACGCCCCGCCGGACCTGAGCCGGGCGGTGCCGGTGGGCATGGTGCTGGCCTCGTTCATCGGCTTCGCCATCGTGGGCAACCTGCTGGTCATCCTGTCGGTGGTGTGCAACCGCCACCTGCGCACGCCCACTAACTACTTCATCATCAACCTGGCCATCGCCGACTTGCTGCTCAGCACCACGGTGCTGCCCGTGTCCGCCACGCTGGAGGTGAGTTATTGGACGGCCGTCTCGACGTACCATCAAATGAAGGAAAAACCGAGCTCCTGTTCAAAAAAAAAAAAAATAAAAATAAAAATAAAATAAAATAAAAAAAGTAAACAAAAACAAAAAAAACAAGGTGGAAGTTTTACTCTTAAAATCTATCTTTGATATTATTGTGAGCCACTGCAACGTTTTGAAATAAAGATCATATTCAAATGTATCATACCTAAAAAAAATAACAAGTTAACCTGAATAAACGTTTCAAAACAAAAAGTGGTTAACATTTAAACACAACTGAAATGTACTCATCAAACGAACTGTACTGGATTTAAAAAAAATAAGTTTGAAGCCAGTGCGACATTATGTAGTGTTTAAATACAGTATAGGGAAAAAACACATAAAGTTAAAAAAACCCAATAAATGTTTGAAAAGAAACATAAAAATGATAGCATGTAAATGTGTTGTACTTAAATGAAACACAACTGACCTGTACAGAACCAATGTACTCTACTCAATTGGAAAACAAAGTTCAAGCAAATACATAACATAATACATACTGAACAATTTGACCATCTAATTGAGCGTCCTTGGAGTAACGCAATAATTAGGCCAGATTTCAACTCTTTGTGACGTTATTTACTTACAAAACATAATCATACCATATTTATATAATTGAATAATTTATTCTGAAACCCAGATTTCTTTTCAAACAATTTTCAATATTTCTATTATTACAGCAGACTGTTGAGGCAGTGGGCAGCTAATTGGGGCTGACCATTTTTTTCGCCCTCTAGCGGACAATCAGAGAGGTTTTTGAGTCACCGTTCACAAATTTGCTCTAAATTTTAGTCTTCAATTAACATAACATACATGTTTTGGGGATGTGGGAGGAAGTGAGAATATCCACATATACAGTACTACACAAGTATGAGAAAGGATACCTTTCTTCATATTGGGGCTCATTTGTACCATTTTCTAAGCAGGAATTCGTCAATTGGGGGAATTCATCTAAAATTGTTGATTTAAACCAAAATGGTTGACTTTCTGTTTAATATCAAGCATGCGTTCTTGAGACTTTTTCATGTGTCCGGTTATGACTAATATGTCAACCCAATGTTGTGTTAATCGATGCAACTAGTGTCAATTAAGGGCTGATTTAAAAAATAATAATAATAAAAATGTTTTTAAACCCTCCACTAATTAATGATTTTGGTAGAGTTTTGTTTTTTTTTGGGACCCCTAAAATACACAATTTCTCACCAGGACACACATACTTGCAAAAATTGGCCGCATTTTGGGCATGTTCATGCCCTTGTATGGTTATTAACCAAAGCGCATAATTTTATCTGCTATTAAATCACTAGATTGCTAGTACACAAGGTTTAAAAACATTGTCATCTCATATGTTTCATCATCAAATATACATGTAGTATGTAGACGTGTGTATTTATACATGTATATATATGTGTGATGTTACAGTCTAGTGGACAAGGCATACACATGGGCACAAAATGGCCATTGAATTAGTGCATGAAATAATGATGCAGAAACTGTTTTAAGTCTTTACATTTTACTTGTTAATCATGTATTTTTTTGTGATTTAAAATATATTGTGTTGGTGTTAACAAACATTACAAATTATGGATGAGCGGAATGTATTAACACCATTTCCATTCATTTCAATATAGAAAAATGGCTTGACAGATGAGTGTTTTGCAAGACAAGCTTTATCAAAGAATTAATTGATTAAACTTGTCAAGGCACCAATTGTAATACTTCAAAAAATATTTCCACCATCCTATCTATGCAGATTCTGGACTACTGGGTGTTCGGCCGCATCTTTTGCGATATTTGGGCTGCGGTGGATGTCCTATGCTGCACGGCGTCCATCATGTCGCTGTGCGTCATTTCCATCGACCGCTACATCGGCGTCCGTTACCCGCTGCAGTACCCGGTCATCGTGACGGAGAAGCGTGCGCTGCTCGCCATGCTGGGTGTCTGGATCCTAGCCATTGTTATCTCCATCGGACCGCTGCTCGGATGGAAGCAGCCGCCGTCGCAGGTGAGCGCGTCCCTCCCGAACACAACTTTCTGCATTTTACAGTGGTGCCTCGAAGAGGGAGTAAGAAATATTGAGTTTTTTTGCAATAAGAGAAGTTGTTCCACTGATTCTCTGAATTTGACCTGTGAGGACAAAAAACGAGTGTGAGTGGTGTAGTGTATTTTGCTTGGGAGGCATTCTCATAACACAAAACACCTGAAAGTCGCGACTTTTTTCCACACGCTTTCAACCCTGCGGTCTATGCGGTGATGCGGCTAATTTGTACATTTTTTTCTAACGGCTGCAACGGTGCACTCGAGCGCAAAGCGTAAGAATGAGACCGGTGGAATATATGTGCCGAGGAAGTGATTTTTGCTGGCCCTACTAGCACTGTGCTAGCATGTTGCTGCTGTGTTACTCGTGTATCTGAGTGATATTTACCAGTAACTTTTATTTTAACCGGCCCTGTTAGCACTAGCATTAGCACCACGCTAGCGTTAAACTCTTTGTAAATATCGTGTGTTTCAATGTGGGCACTTGTGGCTTTTACACAACTGCAGCGTATGTATGTACCAAATGGTATTTACTTTACAAATGTACTCGGTGAGGCTTGTAACCAGGTGCGCTCTGTAGGCCGGGAATTACGATATTAAGAAATGCTATTTAGGAGTTCCAGCCCCACATTGTCCTCCAGATGGTGTGTACACCTTGGCCACCAGGGGCAGTTTAATACAGGCATGCACACACAAACAAAGAAGAGTTGTACAACTGAGTTAATCAGGGAGCTGCAGTAATATTTGTCAAGTTCCACAAAGGATAAAGAATACCGTATTTTCTGCACTATAAGGCGCGCCTAAAAGCCTTTAATTTTCTCAAAAGCCAACGGTGCGCCTTATATGTGGATCAATATTGAGCCTTTAGTGCAGCGCCATCTAATGGGTGTATAACGTAACCTCAGCCTCTACTGTAGCGTCTATTCTATGCACCTCATAATGCGGTGCGCCTTATATATTAAAAAGTTTTAACATAGGCAATGCATTGAAGGTGCGCCTTATAATGGGGTGCGTCTTATAGTGCGGAAAATACGGTAGATGTGTGTGAATTGTTGTATTTTCTGTCTATATGTTTGTAGAAAAATTGTTATGACAAAGAAACATACAATCCAGAAAGTTTGAGACATTGGGCTTTCTGGTGAAATTTCTGGATGAACATAAATTCGAACTATAACATCTTTATGGATTAATTTAAACAATACTTTTGGTTATAGACCTTGGTGCAGATTTTGCTGTTCTCTAGATTTAGTCTTTCTTGTTGTTTTTGAATTCATGAATTAACCAAGGCATTCCAGACAGAACATTGAATCTAACCTCCTCAATCCCTCCCACAGGACGACACGGAGTGCGTGATCACACAGGAGCCGTTTTACGCCCTCTTCTCCTCGCTGGGCTCCTTCTACATCCCGCTGGCCGTCATCCTCGCCATGTACTGCCGCGTCTACGTGGTGGCCAAGCGCACCACCAAGAACCTGGAAGCAGGCGTGATGAAGGAGCGGCAGCAGGACTCCAACGAGCTCACCCTCAGGATCCACTGCCGGAACCAGCAGATCCAGGACCTGTGCGCCACGTCCAAGAGCGGAGGGGGCGGGGCGACCTCGGCCGGGCGCAGCACGCTGACCGTCAAGTTGCTCAAGTTCTCGAGGGAGAAGAAAGCAGCCAAGACGCTGGGTGTGGTGGTGGGCATGTTCATCCTGTGCTGGTTGCCCTTCTTCTTGGCTCTTCCCATCAGTACGTACCTCTCATCTTCAATACTGATCATCCCAAACAGTAAACAGTGACGCACTGTAATTATAGAGAAAAAAAAAAACAGGGAATTTGTTTTAGAGTTTGTAATTAATTGTAGACACCACAGAATAGCTCCAAAGGACTACTTTTTTCTGAATAAAGCTCCTAATTATAAAATTGTTTCCCTGGCATCACGATGCAACCTGTGGCACCAGAGCAATACAGGAATTGTAGTGTAAGCAAATTTTCAGCAAATTAGAGATAATGGTCGAAAAATAAAACCTGCGACTGGGCGGACTCGCAAATGCCACACTGTGAGTATGCAGGCGTTCACTGTAATAAGTTAAGGTTTGAGTAGTTTTTATTTGGGGAAAAATGGTTGGTTTTAGTTCAGCCTTTAACAGTTTTATTATTTGATTCATTTTTGTCATATCAGGTATGTCAGATGCGAGATAAAAAGTTCACTCGTTTTCACAACCTATTTATTGTGAAATAAAAACTCAACAAAAAGAGTGAAGAAAGCAAAAACTTTCAGTGTCAAAATAAGCCAATCTAAATGCATACAATATGAAATTAATTGGTGATTACAAAAACAAAGGACATTTTTGCTATAATATTATATATTTAAATTACTTTCACGAACAATCAATGCAGTTTCCAGTTAAGTTATTTTAAATTGTGCTTTTCAATTTATGTTTGAGTTAATGAGAATCTGTTTTCATATCTAGTTCTCATTATTTTGTTCATTTTCCTTATCTCTATTATAGTCTAACCTTGTTTCATCCATCTATTTTGGAGCTGGAGGCCAGTGTGTGTATAAATTGAGTGAATATGAATATATATTTTGGGGTAACACTGCCTTGGATCACATCTCATTCGATTATGAAAATATGTAATACATATATAAATATAATACTGTATGTCGTATTTATATTTACCGCTCGGATGCTTAAAATTGCTTTATAGCTGCGCTCTGACCTCTGCAGTGGTTTTAATGCTGAGTCGCTCTGTTGGTGCTTCATTTCTGCTGACTCGTGAACTGCACTCCAGGCTCAATAAAACTGCACTTTTGATTTTAAAGAAAAAAGGAAAGACAAAAAAGTTTCTACTATTACAAAAAAAATGTAATTTTAATTCACACCAGCATTACCCAAAAATATTTGGCATGTCTGTTTTTACGACTTGAAGACAACTGGAGCTTCAGGCAGATCTCTGTGATGCTAATTTTGAGAGATAGTAAACATTTATTTGAATATATTTAGGGCATTAAGAATGGCGAATAGTGGTTACCACATCTGCCTCGCAGTTCAGATATTCTGCGATGGAAGCTCGGCCTCCTTGTGTAAAGTTTGCAAAGGTGCTTGTGAAGATTTTCTCTGGGCACTCCCTCCACATAAAAAACCCCCCAAAAAACATGCTTATTATAGTGACTGAAACACTCATCTGCTCATAGGTTTGAATGGTCATTTGTCTGTACTGTACGTGCATCCTACTTCTCTCACCAAATGTCAGCTGTGCCCTGCGATGGACTGGCACGCAATGCAGGGTGCACCCCACTTCACCCTCCAGATTTCAGCAGTCTTGCGATTGACTACTAGTAATTTCAGGGCGTATCCCACTTCTCTCACCAAAAGTCATCCTGTGATTGACTGTTGGTCAGCCCAGGGTGTACCCCACTTCTCTTATCAAAATGTAGCTAGAATATGCTCATGCTCAGCCACAATACCAAGGATTAGCAGTAAACAAAATGGATGGATGGTCCATTTAAGTGCACTGTTAACATTGTACAGAACATTTCCAAATAGCCCCTTGTGTCGAGTGGTCACAGACAGTGTTTACATGGAGGATAAGACTGGAACCCCAAACTGAAGCTAAAATAGAACTTCCTGTGTGAGAGGAAAGAAATGGCCAAACTTGGGTTTGTACGACAGTGATGCATAATGGGAAGATGATGCCACAACACTTGTTATGGTGGCAGACAGCTGGTTTTTGCACCGCCGATCGTCATATATAGTCAGAGATGGCAGGCGGAGATACAGGATGGCCTTACAAGTCCATTTTGGAGGAGAACAAATTCATCTCAGAGGAGATGCTTTATCTAGGAAAAATAAAATGCCGATCCGCTCGCAAATCCCGCCGATCCTTGGAAATCCCACGAGAGCCTCTGATATGAGGAGGACCTGCCTCACCTGGGGGTCGCGAAGAGATTTAGACCTGACTGCAAACACCCAAAACTGAATGAAGCTGACAAGCTCCTCGATGATGATGGATGATGATGATGATGATGATGATAAATGCTGTCCCTTGGTGGCGAGCACTCTTTCTTGCATCACTTTGCAGTTTTACATGCTTCTCGAGGTACCGGTACTGGAACCCACTGCATTGCGTAGCATATGGCAGCCAGCCAGTCGGCTAACATGATTATTCACATCTTTCCTCAGCGCTCCTTCTTGTTAAACAGATGGATTCAAATGTGACACCCATCTCTGGGGATCCAAATCAATCCAAATCTTTTGATCTAAAAAAATCAGCTTAATCCCAACTCTGTCTGAGAGTTGGCAATTAATGCAACCAACCAAAATGGGATCTGTTATGGAAAAAAAAGTACTTTTTCTGTTCAAGAATACCCAAACCACACACTTGAAGACAAAGTTGTTGGCACGGTTCATTATCTTTGCAAAGAGGTCAGACAATTTAACAAGGCGACATGGAGCATCTCGAAGGTCTAGCCAAAAGGCACTATTAAATTTGAATTTTTATACCTTCCTGCATGCAAATGACCCGATCAATACGTCTTCAATACAGACAGACCCTCAGGCGCTCAAAGAAATAAAGAATGGGGAACCCTCAAAGCGGGGTAGGGGTGGGGTTCCTCTCTCGTGAAAATGCATCCAATCTGCTGCACAACGACACCTTATGTTGTCGTGACTGATTACAGACAAACTGTAATCACTTCCTGTGTGACTTGTGAAACGTTCCATTGCAGAACAAATTAAAAGAACTACAATGGAGAAAACCTACCACAAAAAAACAACCCAAAGGAGGAAAAAAAATGTATTTGTGGTGAGCTAAAGCAAGAGAAGCTAATGTAGCAGTTGAAATCTTTCATCACCTGCGGAACTTTACGGCATTCACCATTTAACGAAACACCCAAAGTCCAGAGAAGTCTGCATTTACCGGTGTCACGACCAGGACACAGGGTTGGGCCCAAATGCACGACTCAGGAGACGGTTCGGGAAACATTTTTATTCAGTCCAGTGTCGGGGATCAAGCAGGCACGGAAGCAGCAGTAACAAGGTCGTCAGGCATGAGAGGCAGGTCAGTGGGCATGCAGGGGTCGGTACACGGGAGATCGGGAACAGAATCGAGAGAGTGCGGGAACGAGGCATGGGGCAACAATCTGGCAAAGGCCAGACCGTACGAGGAGTCCTATTTGTATCACTCGTAATTACGGGGAACGAGGCGTAGGTGTGCGCCTCACTGATTGCTGCCGGTGTGTGCCATGTCGGCCACCGGCACAGCCAGGACAAGGACTGCCAGGACCATGACAACCCATAAAGTTATTTCCTGCTCATCTAAAACTCTCCATAACTTAATTCATGTCTGTTTTAGGCTCTTTTAACAGAAACCTGCGCCCTCCCGAAACCTTCTTTAAGGTCATTTTCTGGCTGGGCTACTTCAACAGTTGCCTGAACCCCATCATCTACCCCTGCTACAGCCGCGATTTTAAGCAGGTATGAAGCCCATTTGGGTTTTTCGTTTTTCTTTCCACCAAATCATCCATCTGAAAACTAACGGGTGGGCAACCCTTTTGTACAAAACATACTGGATGATGCCTTGAAATAGGAATGACCCGATTTATGAGATATTTGAGACACAGGCTAACAAATACTCAATATTTGTCAGTGTTTTTAACCCCTTTAACCAATAGCCATTCGAACCGAAATAGTAAAGACAAGGATAATAAATAATAAAACAATAGTCCTGGAATGTATTCTTTGTCCGATATGAAGAATGAACAACGTTTTTTTACAGTCTCACTACAAAAAAAATGCAGATTTTCATCTATCAAGACTGGGTTTGGAATCCATATCTCCTCCAATAAAAGGAGGTTTACTGTATTTGATACTAGTAGTACTTTAACTTAAAAGTGGATACAGACATCCTCCTCCGTGCCTCCAGGCCTTCATCCGGATCCTCCGCTGCCGCTGGAAACGGAAGCGCCAGGGCTGGCAGGCATACTACAACTACCGCTGTCAGCAGGGCTCCAACAACTCGTCTTACCTGAACGGCAGCCAACAGACGCTGTCCTCCGTCAGCCACAGCCCCCGATGCGTCGCCCCCAAGGCCCACCCGCCGCCTTGGTCGTCCTCCTGCAACAACCGTAACCTCCTCCCGGGATCGGACACAGGAGGACGGAAGCTCGGCCCGGCGTCCCCGCTCACCAAGGGAGCTGGCGGGCGAGATAGGGGTGTGAAAAGGCTGTAAAACACAGAGAATGCAGAGTTCAGTATTAGAATTCAGACTCAGATGGACAGATCTGTCGCAACTTTGGATGTCAAAAGACCCAGACCGAAGAACACAAACTGTTTACATCCTTGAACATTAAATTGGGTGCTTTGAAAATGATTCGATTGACCTTCCATTGCACAAGTGTAGTGTATTTAGTTGTGACCATATTTATTAAGAGGCACGTGGTGGTTTGAAAACCTGAAGGCCGTGGGTTCAATCTCCAGTTTTCTTCCGTGCCAGCGTCATTCACAACTGGGTGAATGGATTAGAAGGCAGCACAGTACCCTAGTGGTTACAGCATCTGCCTCAAAATTATGAGGCTCTGGGTATGACTCAGCCCTTCCTCTGTAGAGTTTGCATGTTCTCCCTGTGCTTGAGTCTTTATTTATTTTATTTTGGGGGGGGATTCACGTGACTAGCGACCAGTCCAGGGTGTACCCTGTTTCTCTCACCAAATGTGAGATAGGATAGGCACCACCTCACCCGCTACAAGAACAAATGTTACAGATGGGTATGGTTTTTACAAAAGCATCTACCTAGGATGGTAGGAGGTGAAGCACATTTGCCATTTATGACACTTCCGGTTTTATGGAGTCCCATAAAAATTCAACAAAAAGATTGATGAAAAAATAAAAATAAAAGATCGCCGTGAAACACTCTACAGACACTTTCCTGCTATCCTCCTCGGCTTATCTCCCATACTCCAAAAACGATTGTTTTTAAAGAGTTCTGATTGAGTGGTGATCTTTTCAGAGGTGACCTCGCCCCAGGAGCACACGGGATAAGTGAAGTGGATAAAAGATGGATGAGTCACTACGAGTATTATTGAAATGGCCTTAAAGCTCAAGTTTCCTAAAAACTTTTTTTTTTTTTTTTTTTTTTTTTATGAAGACCGAGCCAGTGGATCTCTGATAATAGCATACAGACACGTGTACTATATAGTTTGGGATGTCTCAATACTGTGAATCAGATTTCATTTATCAGTTTTTCTTCTTGTATATGAAATCAGTCATATTTGAATGACTTGAACGTGGGGTTTATTTCTTGACCGTTTTCTTTCATACACATTAAAACAGTCTGCTTTCATTCGCATTCATTGTGCTACTGAACACAAAAATAAGTTTATTTGCAAAAATAATTACACATACACATTTAATTATACAATTGGATCTGATTTAAACGGTTAGTAGAGAAGCAAAACTGTTGTTGTGTTTTGAATGAAGTTTTTTTTCTTGCATTGGTTGTGGTGAAACAGTCAATATTTGTCCTCCTGTCATATTTAATAAAGCCATAGACGCTTGGAATGATTCTTGACCATTGTTAATTTTCTTTGTCTTAATATTATATGAGTCGAAATACATAGTACTACATAAACTCAACTCACCCGAAGTGCAAAATAAATACAGTACAGTGAAGAAAATAAGTATTTGTACACCCTGCTATAATGCAAGTTCTCCCACTTTTAAAATCACAGAGGGGTCTGAAATTTTCATCCTAGGTACATGTCCACTGTGAGAGAGATAATCTAAAACGAAAAATCCAGAAATCCCCATGTATGATTTTTTTAAACAATTTATTTGTTTGATACAGCTGCAAAAAAAGAATTTGAACACCTGTTTATCAGTTACAATTCTGACCCTCCTAGACCTGTTAGTCCGCCTTTAAAAGTCCACCTCCACTCTAACTCAAACTTGTAACATGGCCAAGACCAAAGAGCTGTCCAAAGTCACCATAGACAAAATTGTACAACTCCACACGGCTGCAAAGGCCTCACAGAGAAATTGCCAAGAAGCTTGGTGGAAAAAAAGTCCACTGTTGGAGCAATCATTAGAAAATGGAAGAAGCTAAACATGACGGTCAATCTCAATCGGAGTGGAGCCCCACGCAAGATATCACCTAGTGGGGTCTCAATGATCCTTAGAAAGGTGAGGAATTAGCCCAGGACTACACGAGAGGACTTGGTCAATGACCTGAAAAGACCTGGGACCACCGTTTCCAAGGTAACTGTTGGTAATACACTAAGACGTCATGGTTTGAAATCATGCATGGCACTGAAAGTGCCCCTGTTTAAATTAACAGCCCGTCTTAGGTTTGCCAATGACCATTTGGATGATACAGACAAGTCATGGGAGAAGGTTTTGTGGTCAGATGAGACCAAAATGGAACGATTTGGTCATAATTCCACGCACCGTGTTTGGAGGAAGACGAATGATGAGTTCCATCCCAAGAACACCATCCCTACTGTGAAGCGTGGAGGTGGTAGCATCATGCTTTTGGGGTGTTTTTCTTCACATGGGACAGGACGACTGCACTGTATTGAGGAGAAGACGACCGCGGCCATGTATTGTGAGATTTTGGGGAAAAAGCTCTTTCCTTCAGTCAGAGGACTGAAGATGGGTCATGGTTGGGTCTTTCAACATGACAATGACCCCAAGCACACAGCCAGGAAAACCACGGAGTGGTTCCATAAGAAGCATATCAAGGTTCTGGCGTGGCCTAGCCAGTATCCATACCTAAACCCAAAAGAAAATCTTTGGAGAGAGCTGAAACTCTGTGTTTCTTAGCGACAGTCCAGAAACCTGTCTGATCTCGAAAAGATCTGTGTGGAGGAGTGGGCCCAAATCCCCCCTGCAGTGTGTGCAAACCTCGTGAACAACTACAGGAAACGTTTGACCTCTGTAATTGCAAACAAAGCCGACTGTACCAAATATTAAAATTGTTTTTCTCAGGCGTTCAAATACTTATTTGCAGCTACATCACACAAATAAATCATTACAAAAAAAAAAAAAAAAAATCATACATTGTGATTTCTGGATTTTTCTCTTTAGATTATCTCACTCACAGTGGACATGCACCTACGATGAAAATCTCAGACCCATCCATGATTTCCAAGTGGGAGAACTTGCAATATAGCAGGGTGTTCAAATAGTTGTTTTTTTTTTTCACTGTATAGGACATAGGAATGCGTCGCATGGACTTTAGGTTGGGTGAATTTTGCACAAGATGATGATTACATGATTGAATTGTAAACAAATGATGACAATGTAATCCGATGAACATTAATTTACATGGATTCATAATTGCAGCTCCAGTCTCTGACCCGGGTGACCACAAGAAACGCTGTGTTTGCTCCCGTGCGAATTTTCGCCATTTAACAACAAAATCAAACAGTTGTTAACGTGGATTTAATTGCAATCCCCGCTTGGATGTCTCACCTTTTGTGCTAAACTATATTGCGACGATCGCGACACAATTTTGCACGTTTTGAGGACAAAATGTGACGAAAAGTGGCCGCGGACGACGCCAAATGACGGGACTACCGGAGAGGTTTCAAAGCTCGAGTATTAAAAACAGCAAGTCTTCACCCAAAACTGTAAACTGAGTAAAGGTAAGAGGGTTACGTCTCCTCTGGTGTGAATAGTGTGGTGGGGGATGTTTACTTACGGCGTAGTTCGTCGCTAAAACGTGGAAGAGAAAACACAAAAAGTGCTTCGACATTTCCCCGGGTAGCGGAGCGGAGGGTGGGTTGAGTCTCTACGGTTCTCATGTGCTTTATAAATCCCTCCTCCCGCGCGTACTCCGACAACTTGTCTAGAAAGAGAACAACCAAATATCGCAAATGGCGGAGACAGCACCAGCCGCAGTGGCGCCGGCCAAGTCCCCGGGAAAGGCGAAGAAGAAGCAGACCAAGAAAGCTCAGAAGAGCGACGGGCCCAGCATCCCCAAGGCGATCACCGAGGTACTGGCGGAGTCCAAGGACCGGAAAGGCACCTCGGTGGCCGCGCTGAAGAAGTCTTTGGGGGTCAAAGGCTTGGACGTCGCCAAGTGCAACAAGCGCATCAACGCCACCCTCGGCCGAATGGTGGCGAAAGGCGACCTGGTCCAAACGAGAGGAGTCGGCGCTTCTGGCTCCTTCAAACTGGCCAAGCCGGACGCAGCTGCGAAGGCCAAGCCGGCCAAGACGAAGAAACCAAGTGGCCAGAAGCCCGCAACGAAGGTGACGAAGCCCAAAAAGGCCGGAGCGACAGCGGCGTCGCCCGCTAAGAAAAGGAGCTCCAAAAATTTCAAGAAGGTCGCGAAGCCGACTCCGAAGAAATCCAAGTCGGCAAGCGGCGCCGCTAAGACCGCGGCAAAGGCGAAACCAAAAGAGAAGCCGGCCAAGAAAGTGACGAAGAAGGCCGCCAAAGCTGTCAGCGCGACGGCCAAAGTGGCCAAGAAGCCGGCACCCAAGAAGACCAAAAAGTGAAGCCGCGGAGCTTTTTTTTTTGGCCTCGAAACAAACCAAAGGCTCTTTTAAGAGCCAACAAGTCCACTCGAAAGAGTCATTCCATATTTCTGCACATTACTAAACTTGAATTAACAAGGGTGAAAATGAGGTTTTTTTTTTTTGTTTTGTCATATGCAACAGTACATGCTAGGTCGAAGATTCGAGTGAATAGGAAGTATTAAGTAATTACAAATCCCTACACATCAAGGGCAAAAAGTGAAGTCATGAGTAACCCTACATCTTTCAGTTTTGACTGGGCAAAACATGAAATACATATCTCCATTTGTGAGGATAAGCAGCTTTGGAAAATGGATACTTTTGTCAGTTCAACCGACAATTATATGAGACTGCGAATTTAAATGATTCAAAACAACTACTGCAGGCAATTTATATCTATGTCGTTACTTTTGAATGGAGAAGTGGGCTCGCCATATAATCGTAAACGCATCTTTTTTTTAAAAAAAAAAACGTCAAAATCGGGTGAAATTGGCCAACATTAACTTCTGCTCCTGCAGTTATTGTTCACTTAAAAAAATCATATTCATTAATACGTTTAAAATTAAATTTCAATAAATGATTCAATTTCCCTCCCGCGCACCCACTTGAAAGGGAAAGAGCGGTCGTTTGAATGGCTGCGTTTTCCCGCCTTACTGTGATTGTCTCATTTCAAATTCCTATCGTCCAATTGTACGTCGGCTAAAGACCGCGTGACTCTCCGTTGGACCAATCAGCGTCGCCACGGTGTTGCCACATTACTATATAAACGTCCACTCGCAAGTCTCCATCCAGTAAACCGTCGTCGAAATGGCGAGAACGAAGCAGACGGCCCGCAAGTCCACCGGAGGGAAGGCTCCCAGGAAGCAGCTGGCCACCAAGGCGGCTCGGAAGAGCGCCCCGGCCACCGGCGGAGTCAAGAAGCCTCATCGTTACAGGCCCGGCACGGTCGCTCTCAGGGAGATCCGCCGCTACCAGAAGTCCACCGAGTTGCTCATCCGCAAGTTGCCCTTCCAGCGTCTGGTCAGGGAAATCGCGCAGGACTTCAAGACCGATTTGCGCTTCCAGAGCTCCGCCGTGATGGCTCTTCAGGAGTCCAGCGAGGCTTACTTGGTCGGTCTGTTTGAGGACACCAACCTGTGCGCCATCCATGCTAAGCGAGTCACCATCATGCCCAAAGACATCCAGCTTGCCCGCCGCATTCGTGGCGAAAGGGCGTAAGTTACCCAAGTTTAGCCCCATCCAAACCAACGGCTCTTTTAAGAGCCAACCACATAAATCTGAAGAGTGTCTGCCGCCAAATTTTCCTTTTTTTTGTGGACGTACAATCTTGTATCATTTAATTCATGCTGGTGAGTCACTATACATGGGAATCGCATTTGTCGCACATTAATACGCGACTGCGACATTTCATTTTTGTCCCGTTTTCTAGCCCTTCTGGTTGTTCGTCACCGTGCAAAAATAGGCTGAGTTTTTAAATATGCTTCGCCATTAAAGCGATTTTCGGTGATGCTGTTTTGGTTTTCGTGCCTCCACGACTTCAAGTTTCATCAAGACAGGTCGCCATGTTGTTCATCTGCATTGAAATTCACCATTAAATAGTATTTAGACGCTGTTTTTATAAATTTAGATTCGAAATTCCGATCGCGGCAACCGGCAGATACATCTTTTCAAATGGAGAAGAGCGCCAACATTCCCTTGCCCGATTGGCTAATCTATTTTTCATCTGGCGCTCGTCACGAGTATTCTCATTCGAACAAGCCAATCCTGTAGAAGCAACGGCGCATGAATATTTGCATACGCGCGAGTTTCGGGCGTACCTTCCCGGTCCCCAAAGTTCACACAACCTTTGTAAGAAATGAACATTGCCTGGGCTGGTCAAAGCGGCCAAGAAAGACGATAAAAATGTAATTAAAAATCAGCAAAGCTTCCTAACCCCAGAAGGGAAATCGATTCAATCTTGTCTGCAAGGTTCTAGAGAAAGTCCACGATAAACAAACCCGTCACGAACTCCTTTGTGCCCGACGTCTTTGCGCTCATATCCGCAGAGGTTTCGCATCAACCAGAATTACAAGCAAGCATTCAGCGAAGGCGACACTGTTGTGTGACTACATGTAATACATGAGTTTCCAATATTATACGGTATTATTAATCGGTTTCTCAAATATTGCGTGAAAGCCCCCAATCGTAGTAGCGTATCGCCTTTGTTGAAACTAGATAAAGATCAACGTGGAATCGCTGTCTGAAAGTTTCCGTAGTGTAGTGGTTATCACGTTCGCCTAACACGCGAAAGGTCCCCGGTTCGAGACCGGGCGGAAACAATTTTTTTTTCTTTTAATAATCCTCCCGGTTAATAAAACTTTTTAAGCCCTTTGACCGATCAGAAGAAGTGCAGAAAACGTGCTCATATTGCTCCGGGATCATTGGTTATTATATCTGTCGCGGTTGACTAGATTAGATTAAATCCTGCAAATGTGCTCAGTAAACCGTAAAAATGTAAATTTGAGCTTTTACATTTTCGTGCCGATTCATAATAAACAGCTGGAGGAATTGATAGTTGAGAATTTTATCCGTAGCACGTTTAGTATTAGGATAACATTTTAAAAATGCATCATTTAAGTGAGCTCGTCCTCAGGGAAATCACTCTTTAGATTGGGTCGGTGGCTCTTAAAAGAGCCGTTGGTTTGGACGGGGCTAAACTTGGGTAACTTACGCCCTTTCGCCACGAATGCGGCGGGCAAGCTGGATGTCTTTGGGCATGATGGTGACTCGCTTAGCATGGATGGCGCACAGGTTGGTGTCCTCAAACAGACCGACCAAGTAAGCCTCGCTGGACTCCTGAAGAGCCATCACGGCGGAGCTCTGGAAGCGCAAATCGGTCTTGAAGTCCTGCGCGATTTCCCTGACCAGACGCTGGAAGGGCAACTTGCGGATGAGCAACTCGGTGGACTTCTGGTAGCGGCGGATCTCCCTGAGAGCGACCGTGCCGGGCCTGTAACGATGAGGCTTCTTGACTCCGCCGGTGGCCGGGGCGCTCTTCCGAGCCGCCTTGGTGGCCAGCTGCTTCCTGGGAGCCTTCCCTCCGGTGGACTTGCGGGCCGTCTGCTTTGTTCTTGCCATTTCGCTGGTACAAGACGACGAAGACTTAAAACTGCTGTCGAGTGGCGAGAGGCAGGTTTTATAGTGGAGTCGGAGTGCCACGGACACACTGATTGGTGCAACGAAGAGCCCACGTGGTTTTAATCCGACGGACGATTGGACGACAGGAATTTGAAATGAGAAAATCATAGGATGGGCGGGAAACTATTGAAAACGACCCTCAGGCCCACAATCCAAGGTTCTCAAAATAAATAATTAAATAACTAATAAATAAAAATATATTTAATATGTATACGTTTTTATGTTATTTATATAATTTTTTTTCGGGAGTGCTTCCGTGAGTAAATGGATAAAGAAGCACTTATGGAAGGCATAATATAATAGTAATGCATAGCATTTGTAGTCTTTCATTTATATAAATTGCTACGTTTTCATGCTCGTTGTGTTGCAAACTGTAACAGCAGTTTTTCATTTTGGAAATGTACTAAAATCACGAGCCGCTATTGGCTGATTTTGTTTGTAACTGCTTGTGAAACGATCAGCGGATGCGATAGTCAATAGTTGGACAAACGTCGAACATTACTTCCATGAATTTCATAACACACACACACACCGTCAAATGCAGCAAAATGAACATTCTAACTGATATTATAAGTGACGACAACTAACTACGGAGCGGCTCTCGAGTAGAAGTCGTGGTGGCTCTTAAAAGAGCCGTTGGTTGGTTTTAAGATGTTGACGTTGTCAACGACTTCACTTCTTGGCCTTCTTGGATGGCTGCTTTTTGGCTGCTGGTTTCTTGGCAGGATTCTTCTTCTTGACCGGAGTCCTTTTGGCTTTTTTCGGACTTAGGTTCTTGCCGCCCTTCTTGGGCTTTGGCGCCGCCTTTCTCGGACTACTGGCAGGCTTGGATTTCTTATTGGCGGGCTTGGGCTTGCCGGCCTTTTTGCTTACCTTCTTTGGCGGAACCTTCTTAACGCGCTGGGCCGACTTCTTGACGGCGTTCGGTTTCTTCTTGGCGGGCGATTTCTTCTTGTCGGCTTTGGGCTTGGCCACCGCATCCCTCTTCGCCAGCTTGAACGAGCCAGACGCGCCCATTCCCCTGACCTGGACCAGGATCCCCTTCTCCGCCATGTTGACCAAAGTGGTGTTGATGCGCCGGTTGGTCTTCACCACGTCCCAACTTTTGGCCGCCAGGTTCTTCTTGATCGCCGCCACGGACGTGCCCCTGCGGTCTTTGGATTCCGCGATGACGTCGGCGATCTGCTTGGAGAGACTCGGCCCGTCCCTCCTCGGCGCCCTGGTGCCGGCCTTCTTCTTGCTTTTCGCCGCCGCCTTGGACGGTCCCGCCGCTGCTGGAGCTTCTTCCGCCATGATTGCTCTCTCGAGTGTCTCGTCGAGTACGACTGTAAAGTCAAGAGCAAGGAGGCGGTACTTATAAGGCGCATGAGAACCGTGGAGACTCAACCCGGCCGCCGCTCCGCGACTCCGACGGAACGTGGAGGCACTTTTTGTGTTTTCTCTTCCACTTTTCAGCCTCAAACTACGCCGTAAATAAACATCTGACGCTACACTTTTTACCCCAGTCGAGAGCCGACCCTCTCACCTTCAGATTCGGTTGACACTGGTCGGCGCAGAAAAGACGATTTTGACGCCAGAGCATCCAAACCTCCCCGGTAGTCGGTCTTTCGGCGACATCCGCGGACACTTTTCGTCACATTTTGTCCCCAAAACGGGCAAAATTGTGGCGTGATCGTGGCGATACGCCTTCGGACGTTAGCGGGGACACCCGAGAGTGGATCCGTGTGAGATACACGACAATAGCTCCAGAATTTCTTGGTTTATCGGCGAAAATTGGGAGTGACGTAAACACAAGTTTCGCGAGGTGACCCGGGGCATTTACAGAGACGACATTGCGAAGATTAAATGTCAAAGATTTCACGTGCTAATCGATCGTTTCGATGCAATCAAACACCGATCGATAAAGTTCCATCGATAAGCAAACAGCTTGGAAATTGTTTGGCGATTTTGTAACGCGCGACCAGTGCAATGTGTCGGGTTTCATTCGCAGTGCTCAGATATTTTCATACAGTGGCCTGTGGTTGTGTATTGCAAGTTTTTCTTTGGATTTGATTTATCTTTAGTTTTACATTTTAAAAACATATTTTTCGTTCTGATACAGCCGAGTCATTTTATTCTGAACTTCAGATCATCCGAATAGGGTTCAACAACTCATGCAATGAGGCCAGCTAGGACAGCACTAGCCTTTTGTGGACAGTATGTAGAAAATGAATTATGAAATGAATAATCTAGTTTTCGAAGCAGTGTGCTGGAGTGCATGTAGCAAGCACTAAGTGGACATGTTGAAATATGACGAAGAAAATGAATTTACTCATCAACTATAATATTGTGGCGGAAAGAAAACAGTCCCGGTTTAGAGTTTTGAGATGCCATACGATTATGCGATCGATTAATCTGACGGAAATTGATTTCGCATTACCATTATAGCCCGTGTCAATGAAGATTTTACATTTTGCAGTAATCGATTTATGTATTTTACAGGCAGCACAATGGTTCAACTGGTGAAGCGTTGACCGCAGAGTTCTGAGGTCCCGGTTTCAATCCCGGCCTGCCTTTTTCTCCGGGCACTCCGGTTTCGTCCCACGTCCCCAAAACAACCAATATTAATTGGAGCCTCTAAATTGCGAGTGCGACAGTTGCCTGTCTCGACGTGCCCTGCGATTGGCTGGCAACCGGATCCTGCTCAATGACAGCTGGGATAGGCTCCAGCACTCCCGTGACCCTCGTGAGGATAAGCAGCTAAGGTCATGGATGGATTTTATGTTTGACTCAAGTGAAAGACCCAAGCAAACTTCTCTGTGGACAATCCTTCACATCCTCTCCATCAGAGGAAAACTGTGCACTGTAATATGTTGTACACGTGACATTATGTAATCATCCATCCATCCATTATGTGAATTGCTTATCCTCATAGGGGTTGCGGAAGCACTGGGCCTTATCCCAGCTGTCAACGGGCAGGAGGCGGAATACACTCCGAACTGGTCATTATCCAATCGCAGGGCACTTCGAGACAGTCACACTCACAATCACACCTATGGGCAATTGAGTGTCTAATTAATGTCGCATGTTTTTGGGATGCGGGAGGAAAACCCACGCGGGCACGGTGAGAACATGCAAACTCCACACAGGCGGGGCCGGGATTCAAACCAGTTTCCCCGAAATGCGAGGCCAACATTCCATCTAGCAATCTTGTATCCGTGCCGCCCTTGTGAAATCAACATAATGAAGAAAAAAAAAAAAAAAAAAATCACTCAATACAGTTTATACTTTTATCCATATTCATTATACAATTTGTACAAATGTTGACATTTTTCAATATTAAGCATATTTCCCCCCTCCACGATTGTTTTATTCTTTCCATTTACAATAACCGAATTCTGCCGTCACACTACCAATATTTTTTTTTTTTAATTTTTAATGCCAAATGCAACCTCTCGTGGCTCCAACAGACGAAAGCTTGGCTGTTGACATACAAAACCTGACAAAAGTCCTGCTTCAGACTTCCGAAGGCCGCTCCGGTGGTTGTTATACGCTGACTGATACGAGTGCACGTTGAACATAAGCAGATTGTCCATTTTGCACTTCCTAACGCTTATCCTCACAAGGGTCACACGAGCACTGGAGCCGAGGCAATCTAGCCTCGGGTAGAAGAACTCTCAATTAAATTATGTCTAATCAACGTTAACCAGTTTGAGATAGACTAAAATCATAAACTGTTAGTTCGCAATCTAAAAATATTAAGACTGTTTGCCTAAGTAACCGATTTGATTATGGGAATGTTTGCTCTGTAAATGAAAGATTGCGTGGCTCTTAAAAGAGCCGTTGGTGGTTGGTCGGAGGCGGGCTTTAACCCCCGAAGCCGTACAGGGTGCGGCCCTGCCTCTTCAGAGCGTACACGACGTCCATAGCGGTGACGGTCTTCCGCTTAGCGTGCTCGGTGTAGGTGACGGCGTCGCGGATGACGTTCTCCAGGAAGACTTTCAAGACCCCGCGGGTCTCTTCGTAGATCAGGCCAGAGATACGCTTGACTCCGCCGCGGCGAGCTAAGCGCCTGATGGCCGGCTTGGTGATTCCCTGGATGTTATCGCGGAGCACTTTGCGATGACGCTTAGCGCCACCCTTTCCGAGCCCTTTGCCGCCTTTGCCTCTTCCGCTCATCCTCGCCGCTACCACGTGGACAATGTGCCTGAACACGGCGACTAACCTCTTTTTTATCCTCAAACTGCGGACGTGTTAGAGCAACGTGGTGTCAATTTATCACTCCTCCCCCTCGCTCGGTCGGGAGCTGTACGGCAACGTCATTAGAACAAACTAATAGAGACTGTTGGGTTTAAACAAAAAAAGTAGGCTATACTACACAGTCGGTAAAGAAAATGTTTAGCCTCACTTAAACACTCATATCAAAGAATTCCCCAAATTCACGTTGGAGATGAAAATGTGCCTAAAAAAAGATGGCGACAAAAACTGAAACTTTCGTTTTCATACAAATGCTCAACGTTTCATGGAAGGAAACGTCAAGTATTTTTCTATCGTTAATTTATCCGATTGGTCTAAGCACTGTGGTGACGTCATCGGAAACCTATCCAATGGATAGGGTTAGGGTTGGACTATTATTATTATTATTGGGTTAGGTTATTTATTATTATTATTATTATTATTAGGCAAGACTATGAGGCTGTACACACTTGAGTCAATTATTCAGGTACCTGTACTTTAACTGCAGTACAGTATTAATTTTTTTCTGTCGCCTTGATTTTCTATTCTTCTCAGTTCAAAGGCTAATTTAAATAAATAGGGGAGCTTTTTTTGTTTCCATGGTGACAGATTATCAAAAAGGTAGCGCATATTATTGACACAAAAAAATAATGTTTAAATTTTACTTATGCACTTACACATATATTTCATTCGTTGTCCCAAGGCTCGGGATAGTCTATTGCGTTGAGTAGAAATTAATGTGTTTTAATCAGAGACAGTGGGTAAAAAACCACAAGCACATCACAAAATTATACAACAGTAATGAATAAAAGAATCTCACTCAATATTAAGTATATACTAATTACCCCGCTTGTCCAAAAATGTAAAAATAAACATATGTGTTTATCTTTTGAAATATTTTCAATTAATATTTTTATTACTTTTTTTGTTTTTGTCCTCAGTGAAAGTAACGCGACGATCACCTTGCGTGGTTGGGATTGGACCAGCCGCCACTGTTTTGGATCTTCCAAGGTTCTGGTCCACATGGGAACATGCGTTTATATGGCCCAATGCTAGATCTGCTTCTGTATTCATTTGGGCAATAAAAGCGACAGACACCAGAAAAGACATTTCCTCTCCTAATACTTTGGACTTTTGTTTCAAGATGTGAGCGCATATCAAGAGGAAGTTTCCAAGTGGTGCGTGTCTTTCTTCCTCTTTAGTCCTGTTGCGAAAACATTTTAAAAAATCATTTTAGTCCCCGGGAAGTTCCTTTTAAAAGTTCACACGGGTGACTCAAAAACAAAAGACATTCATTTTTTTATGTGTGAACAGACTCAACTGGTACGTGTAAGATGGACTCTTCAACTACAAAAGTGACCATATAGAGCTCGTGCATCTACGTCATAAGGTCACGTGAATTTTGTTTACTTCGCCATATTGGCGGTCAAGCTCAGCATTGCTCAGTGCTAAGTCGGTTGGAAACGGAAATATGTCTTGTAGCACGGCGCCCAGAGTCTTGTCCGTTATCTTCCGACATTCAGAAGGTGAAAATAAACGATGATACGTGGAAAAATTAGATAAACTTGGCATAGAGGACCCGTGTTTAATACCGAAGTCGATGTTTTTGCCGATAAGAAATTGGACTGTTAATTCGCTTCCGCTTGTCTTGGACAAGTAGATATACACATGGACCTGGTGAGGAAGTCGTTGAGATTTACACGTAAAGTTTGAAAGCGTATAAATGTATGAACGCATACAAATACTTTGTTGCTGGATCTGTTCTTATCAGGAAAAAATCCCACACAGTGACAGTTTTGACTGCTTGTGAACGCGAAGTGTGTTCGGCGACATGTTAACCCTTGCCGGAATCCATCGATCTTTTCAGCTGGTATTCAGTACAAATACCAATATTTAAAAAAATTACCCCTGCTTTTACACAAACTCTCATTCATTAAATATGATTGGAAAAAAAGAAGAGGACAGAGTCGTCTCCATGGAACGTATACGGAAGCGATTGCGCCCACACATAACCTCCATAAACCTCTGCAACAAACAGTTTTTTTTTTAAACGCATTGTTCTCAAATGAGCCAACTTGGCATTATAAATACTTTTTGGGAATGTGAGATTGAGAAGAATAATTCGCTAATAAATGCTCCGGTTAGATGTCCCCCCACACTGTCAAGCAGCTCTTTTTGACCGGCAATATGGCGCCGTGAAAATGGTGACGTCACATGCACGAGCTCTATAGTCTCTTTCGTGCATCTCCTTTTACAACGAGTGAAAACAGTGTTTTAGTGAGAATGGAGAAGGAGTGGTTAGCTCATCTGCCTCGTAGTTGAGAGGTTCCAGGTTCGTATCTCAGGTCAGGGCTTCCGTTGGGGAGTCTGTGGCGTCCCTGCTGCCAAAAGTCAGTTGTGTCCTGCGATTGATTAGTGACACATTCAGGGTGGATTCCTCATCTCTCACCAAAAGTCATCTCTGTACCCTACAACTGGGAGGTGGAAAGTCCAGGGTGTGTCCTACTTTGGTCACTAAAATTCAGCTCTGCTATGCGAAAGACTATCTGCCAGTCCAAATTGTACTCCACTTTTCTTCCCAAAAGTCAGCCGTAGCTTTCCATTGATTGCCATTTGGTTCAGATTGTAGGCTGCTTTCCTTTGCTAATGGTTAGCTGTACCCTCTTGTAGGGATTTGTGACTTGGACCCTATACCTGTCAGCCGTTAGCCCTGGACACCAAAGCTAGATTAAAGGCCTCCGCTGCCACCGAAGCTCGACTAAAGGCCTCCGCCGCCACCGCAGGCGGGCCGCGAGCTCCAGCGGCGGGCTGCGAGCCGAGCTTCGACATCCGGGGAGGCCGTTAGCCGAGCTTCGGCGGTGGAGGCCGTTAGCCAAGCTTCGGCGTCCGAGGCTAATGGCAGGAAGCTGGAAGCTCTGCTCACGGCTCGCCACCGGAGCTCGCTCGTCAGACTCCGCGTCATTCCCGTCCGAAAAACCATCCGCGGCTGCCGGCCCGGAGCTCCGGGGGCCTTTGTTTAGGTACGTATGTCCCGCGCGTATGCCTTTGAGTAGTCAGACTCCGCATCATTATGCCCGAAGAACCCTCTGAATATTCACCATTTACAACCACAGGTTCAAATCTGTATGGAAGTATTCCTCTGTCTTCCCGATCAACCGATACTGCTATTTCTTCATCAGATGAGGATAAATACGAGAAATCAGTGCAAGGCATAAATAGTGTCCCATGTAATCGAGCCTTTGTTGCGGCATGTAACATGTCACATCTGTGCACGTCGGCCATCCATGGGACTCACGAAAATGGCTGCGCCCCTGAAAATTCGTAATTGGCGATAAAAATCAAAACACTATTAAATCAGAGAGGATTTAACATCACATTGTCAAAATAGGGTACATATTACATGACCTATTGGATACACAGTTCATGCAAACCAGTGGATTTCCCCTTTAAAGATACCTGTAGCCTGCGATTGACATACAAAGAGTTAAGCTTGTAACCCATTTCTCTCGCCAAAATTAAGCTGGGATAGCTTCCAGCTCTCCCGTGAAACTGATGACAGACATGCACTATTAAAAAAAAAAAAACAGATCGCTGAAAAGCATCGGTGTTATTATCTTTTTGATGGGAAGTAAAGTAAAGAGGAAGAGGAACTAACATTTGCAGAGATGATGACACAAGACAGGCACACACACACACACACACACACACACACACACACACACACACACACAAATACATATAAGGTCTCTGCAGCCTCTCACATCAGTTGGTCTTCATCCATCCCATAATGGAGGACGTCTACATCCGACACGTGAAGCTGCTCGGCTTTGAGAAACGCTTTTACCCCAGTCAGCACTATGTGAGGGTCTTGTTTGTGTTTTTTTTGTTTAGTTCTTTTTTAATCATAAGCAACTTCAGTTGGCTGTAGTATTGTTTCTATGTTTGACTTATGTTTTGTTTTGTTTTTTTAGGTCTACATGCTGATGGTGAAGTGGAGCGACCTCTCGGAGAAACTCATCTTCAGGACATACCCTGAAATCTACACTTTCCACGTGAGCGTCCCTTTTTTTTTTAGTCTGGATGAAATGCTTTCGTCCCTAATTTCAAGTCAGTTCGTGGACATTCAGTTAAACAGATCTCGTATTCGCAGAAAACCCTGAAAGAGATGTTTCCTATCGAAGCCGGCCAAATAGAAAAAAGCGATCGAATCATTCCGTCGTTGCCAGGTAAAACGCGACTCCTCATGTTTTCCACGTGCTTTACAGTGCAACGTGTATGCTTTAAGATGAGTGGGTGATTATCTTCAAATTATTTCAAGTGAAGGATTTTAGATCAGGAAACACCTGTGTGTCAACACAGCGACTTCTCTCTTTTTTTTTTTTTTTTTTTTTTGCTGTTTATTGAAGCAAGCCACTCAAACAGAGGAAATGCAACTGAAATCAAGCGAAATCCCCACTTTTCATCATTTTCCGCACAAGTTGATTACAACGCTTCCTCTCACTGAAGGTTGTGCAATACAAGACAATAACTTTACAGTACATACTTGAGTCACCCAACATTTTTAAGGAAAGCAAAAGTAGAGACATGGCAAGCACTTTAGGAATATTAAGAGATACAATCGAATAAAAACTTGCATGCGAAGAGTTCAAATACAAGCTGATGGCTCTTTGAAGTGTCTAATTCTCCTCTGGTGAGGTTATATGCATATTGTACACCTGAACAGGTATGAAAGTAGATTAGTGCCACCAAAAAAACAGGATTTGAATTTTAAATGTAAAGTGATCACATTTTCAATAGTTGCTACAATTCGCTGACTAAAATTCTAATTCTAAAAGTCTGTGCCACCAGGCAGAACATCCAGCCAATCGCAGTTACGCTTTCTTAGTCACATGACCCACATACAAAGAAAGCGTAACTGGATTGGCTGGCTGTTCGGTTCTGACCTGAAGTAACCCTGCATGGTGGCACGGACGGTGAATTTTAGACAGCGAATTGTAGCCAGTTGAATTGTTAACATTGAAAAGTTACACTGAAATACAACTATTGAAAATGTGATCACTTTACATTTCAAATTCAAATCCTGTATTCTCTGGCATTTCAAATTCAAATCCTGGTGGCACTAATCTACTTCCATGCAAGGCAGTTAGTGAGAATACAACATAAGTGACAGAGAGAGAGAGACAGACAGAGAGAGAGCGAAAGAGAGCGAGAGAGAGACAGACAGAGAGAGAGAGAAGAGAGAGAGAGAGAGAGGAAGAAGGTAGGCTTTATTTCCTCATTCTACATTGTACCATACAGAATATTTTCTAACCCAAGTGTAAAAAGAAGTTACACACTGTACAATAAAATAAAATCTTAAAGCTAAAATTAAGTAAACCTGCTCACTTATATGCATAGGCAATGTATGGAATTGTAACATTCTTGATTGTCTTTAAATAAACAAGAAATCAAGGACCGTGTGTATAATTAATTAATTATACAGTTATTATTAAGTATTAGTAATTCATTCAAGATAAAACAAATTCAAAGTAGTCACCCTTTGTACAGGCAATGCTTTTGAGTAAAATTTGAACGTCCGTTGTTTTCCCTCAGCCCCGCGGTGGATGGAGAGCCAAAGGTCTCGGGAGAGCAAGCAGAGCACGTTGACCGGCTACTGCCTGTCGCTCATCGCGCTGCCGCCGCACATCTCGCGCTGTGCTCACCTCAACGTCTTCTTCAAAGTGCGACCGGAGGACGAAAATCCGCCGGCTCCCAACACGTCAGTGGCCGAATTCAACGCTCACTTTACTGTCATAAGGCCTCAAACCGTGTTGTAACGAGATTCGTTCGAAAGTTTGCAAACAAAACCGAACTAACTAACTAACTAACTAACTAACTAACTAACTAACTAACTAACTGTGACCATCACATTGAACCTCACATTGTTACATTTTGAGGTCATCACTTTTGCAGTTTTTGTATGATCGCACTCACTCACTCACTCACTCACTCACTCACTCACTCACTCACTCACTCACCTCACTCACTCACTCACTTCACTCACTCACTCACTCACTCACTCACTCACTCACTCACAAACTAATGAGCTCATGAACTTTTCTGACATGAGCTAAACCTGTACAGTGGAGTTCATTTCCATGAAGCTTTGTGTGTCCCCCCCCACCCGCCCCCCAACAATCAAGTTACTTCATCCCAAGTAAATGCCACATTGTGGGTTTCAAATAGGTCACCCTACAGTTGACATATGACTCACATACACGCAAAGTTAAAGAAATGTTTTATTTTTTTCCTTTTTTTCTGATCAGAGGGAAAAAAAGTGAAGTCTTCTTGGAGACCAAAGTCAACAACAACATATCTGGTAAGATTCTTCAAATATTGAGTAAATGCTACTCACGAAGAGTTTATTTTTGTCTTGTCTTTGTTTTATTTCTTTCCTTTCTGTGGCATTTACATTGTTGTAATGTGTTGGGTGCAGCTTTATGTTTGCATCAAAAATATTCAAAAGAACATGCAATATGAAAGCCTTTTTCATTTGTATTTGTCATATTTTTTAACAACTTGAAGCTGTTTCCACATTTACATATTTATTGGAGCGGCACTGTGGATCAGCTGGTAAAGCGTTGGCCTGACATTTCTGAGGACCCGGGTTCGCCGCCTGTGTGGAGTTTCCATGTTCTCCCCGTGCCTGCGTGGGTTTTCTTCGGGTGGGAACTCCGCTTTCCTCCCACATCTCAAAAACATGCGACATTAATTGGACACTCTAAATTGCCCCGAGGTGTGATTGTGAGTGCGGCTGTTTGTCTCAATGTGCCCTGCAATTGGCTGGCAACCAGTTCAGGGTGTACCGCGCCTCCTGCCCTTTGACAGCTGGGAAAGGCTCCAGCACTCCCCGCGACCCTTGTGAGGATAAGCGGCTAAGAAAATGGATGGATGGGTGGATGGATGGATGGATATATATTTATTGGAGTTGACGTCTTAACGTTAGTCTTTATTGTACTTGTATTGTTTATCATATAATACAATAATTTTCTGTATAATATTTATTAGTAATAATATGAACAATGTGAATAATGTTTTCTTGATTTTAAACAAAGCAAAAACGAATGCAGTGAGTACTTGACACATCGAGCTCATTAAACATGGTGACGACCCCCCTCCTCAGAGATTTCCGGGCCCATCATACTGGACTCGTACAGAGCGATAGCAGACTTCACCAAGACGTCCAAACACGAGCTTAACCTGCGCACGGGAGACTTGGTAGAAATTGTGGAGAAAAAACAGAATGGTAAGAATCTCGAAATCTCCAAAACAAAACAGAGTTTAACTGAATTTGAACCAAAACAATGTTGCTATAGTAACACTTACATGGTTGTGAGAAACTTTCCATTGCTACCTCAATGTTTCAGCAAAATGTCAACATATCAGCTAGCTAGCTAAATGGCTAACTAATTAACCAGATGTGATCAAACCGTAACAGGATTTGGCCTTGTGTAGTGGGTGAACTACACCATAAAATTAACCTTTATGAACTAAAACCCGTGTTTTTGCATACAGGTTGGTGGTTCTGCCAGTGTGAGACTAAACGGGGTTGGGCGCCTGCCACTTATCTGGAACCCCTGGATGGACCTGAGGAGGCAGAGGACGTGGAGCCAAATTATGAAGGTAAGAAAAATGGAATCAGTTTGTCATCGAGATATGGATTTATTTGAAAACATTATTCCCCCGAAGGAGAATTACACGTCACAGTCCGAGCATATAAGGCGGAGACGAACGATGAGATCTCACTGGAAATGGGAGAAACCATTGAGGTCATTCACAAGCTTTTGGATGGCTGGTGGGTTGTCAGGTATTTAAGCCAGCGCTTCACTTGTCCAAAAGAAACTATACTCTTTGAAATGTTTTATATTAAGTATTTTCTTTTTTTTTTTTTTTCCTTGTTTTGCTCAGGAAAGGCGAGGAAACAGGTCACTTCCCCTCCATGTTTCTGCACAAAGCAGGCAAAGGAGCCAAATATGAATATGATGCTAAGCAACCGGAGGGACAGAAACCTCCTCCTCGCAGGTCCGTGATCAAGATGATCATTCTTATACTGTGAAGAGCCCAGACAGGAATTGGGTTGCAAAGTTTCAGGAATTTTCAAAGTTGAAAACTTTCCATGCAATGGAATCAATGGGAAGTTATGACAAAAAAAATCCCAAGAAACCATAAAAATCTTTAACCGCCTCATCATATTTAGAAATGAAATTTATGAACTTGTTTTGGAATCAGATATCAAGAATAATGGGGTTTTCAAATATTGTTGTAATATCTCAATGTTATCATTTATGATTTGACAATTTGAAATTTTGATTGATTTTGAACAAAAATCATGAAAGTCGATAAATATGATTTGCCTTCGAGGGCCACTTAAAATCATTCTTTGGGCCGGATCTGGCCCCTGGGCCTTGTGTTTGACACCTGTGTATCAAAGGTAATATAAGTAGGAAAAATATATTGACTAAAATAACCAGATTTGATGTAAGTTAGTGATCATTTCACTTTCAAGTTCCCCATCTCACCGAGTTTTTGCAATTATCTGCCATTACTTTATTTTTTTTGCTTTGTCGTAAGTCAAAATCTGACATACGAGCAAGCTTTGGGTAGAGAAGGAATAAAGGGACCGTAATACCCCCGCATCTGAGGAAGGGGAACTCCCTATTTTACATGGATGTCCGCTTATGACCCCAAAAAATTTATTTTTATGCTTGACCACGTTATTTTTACTTTTGATTATCCTCAATTCCCATGGAAATTTACTGGAAGCCTTTCTCAAATTTCGCACCCCTTCGGAAATCCAGGTGCAAAAAATGAAAATGTCCAAAAAACATTAAGAGTTCACAAAATGGGGAGGGCTGTATCCCATATTTAAAGCGCGAAAACAACGAATAACGGTGCTGAATAGTTTAATTTCTCTCCAGGTCCACCATTAAGAATGCCAAGAGCATCCACGGGCGAGCCCGACAGAGCCTCAGCCAGGAAGCCTACCGCAGGAACAGCCGCCGATACCTGCAGCAGAAGGGCGGACGCCCCACCCCCTCAACCCGGAAATCCAACATCCTGGAAAAGTCGCCCCTGAGGGAGCGAAAAAATCAAGGTAGGTGCGATACAATTTTTATTTTTTTTTTTTGCTGTTGGAAATAATGACAACAGAAATTCTGTGTTATAAATCGCGAAAGCCCGTGAGGAACTGACAGTTTCCCATACCTGCCCCCCCCCCAAAAAAAAAATATTTACAATTGCTTATGCTATAGGTGCAAAATGTCGGCAGCAAAGTACTACTTTTTCTATAGCCTGTCAAAATGAAGCTCCTCTCCTCCAATAAACATACAATAATGTCATCAAAATGCTACAAGATGGCGGCGAAGCAACGTTTAAATACTATACAGAACCATACAGCGTTGCCTTGACATATAAGTTTTTTTTTTCCATTGGTGTTGGCAATGCCTTAACTCACTTCACAATGTGCAGTTGTTTGGGTGATAAAATTTGTGAACACTTCTTCATAAAAACAGTCTCCAGTCTGAGAGTTCAAGTTTGCTGTAAAACTAAATCTAAAACAAAGAGAATCACATACTGTATCTCAAAGATTGATTTATTAATGCAACCACAATGGCTCTAAACTCTACTTAAAACTCGATTGACGAGTTTATGAATAGCGTCTGTGTTATGGTGTCGTACACCATTAAACAACTGGTATTTGAAAAGAAATGGTGCGGCAACACATGCAGAAAGACAATCCAACAGCACTAAAGGTCTTTATCCTCAGCTAAGAACATTAGTTGTTCTTCACAAAGAACAAAAGAAACATATCTTAAGGCACAACTGTATAGTACTAAGGAATATTTGTCAAAACGTGTGTTTTAACAAGTTTAAGTGTGTTTAAATAAATTTAAGCATGGGGTTCAGAACACTTCCCCTGTGACAAACGGGGGTTCACCGTATGTGCAATTGTCCTGAAAATATTGTTCTTATCAATTTTGTGGTTGTAATTCACATCTGTGTCCGACAGGGAACATTCCTGAGCAACAGAGCTTCAGTTCCGGGAGCAAGCTGAAACCAGAGGCCCCGGTGATCCCTCCGCGACCAAGCCCCGAGCTCATCCTGGAACGCTGCACCGACAACACCCGCAAAAAAGTCAGCATCCGCAACGCAGGAACCAAAAGCAACACCAGCTAGTGCGGAACCTTGGCTGGCGTTCCCCAAGGTTCCCCCCTGCACCCCTTGCCGCTCTGACAAGTTATCTCTTTTGAGCTAATTTATTTAATACTTGATCAGTTATGGTCAAGGATTCCTGATTGTGAAGCCACTGGGGAATCATTGCATTTTATCATCTTTTGTTTGTAAAACTACTTGAAAATTGTACATAAACAACTTTGCAGTGATTCCCAACTGTGTGCTACATTCATAACAATCATCCAATGTGTCTCATTTTTTTTTTTTAACTATATACTATATGCCAGCAATGTATAGTGACAGGCAGAACATCTAAAGGCTTTTCCGCTAGATATTGATATTTTTGTCTGGTGGTGTGATGTGATGTTTTCGTCCCCCATGTAAAACATGTGCCTTGGCACAGCAACGGTTGGGAAACACAGTGGATGACGCGATATTATTGCATAAAGCTTTTACCTCTGAGCTTCAGCGTCAGTGGCACCTTTTTCACAGTTGCTCCCATTGCAAAACAAAGTCAATAAAGTTGCCATTGTTCCTTCAAACGCGTTCAAGCATGATTACGCGTTACTCACAAAAACGTTCTGAATAGTCGGGCGGAATTTCTCGCTAAACTGGAAAAAAAAAAACGTTTTATGACTACAGTATGAACAAAACTTGAATTCGCTTAGCATTTAAATGTCCAGCTGTTCAATTTTTCAGTATTTTTGCACAACCTGCTGTTCTCAAACAATGACTTGGAAGTGTAAAAAATAAATAAATAAATAAATAAATAAAGCACTTGACCCCGACGTGATTTGAACACGCAACCTTCTGATCTGGAGTCAGACGCGCCACCGTTGCGCCACGAGGTCTCCATCGCGGTAGCCACGTATTTGCTATATACACCGTCAAACACCAGAATGCGATGTGACTATTACGTGCAGTGTAATTAATCGTTATTAATCATAAATATAATATAATCAACACAAACAGGTGGAAGATTGTCTATTATTGTCAATCCGTCACCTATTGTTACAATTTCATTCAAAAGTGCAAAATCCTTTTTCCCTACGTCGCGTAACGTTCCTATTCGCCCAATGCGTGTGTCAATGTCTTAGCATTGGTGGTCGTCCTCCTCGCGAGCTTTAAAGATGGTCTCTTTTACAAATGGCGATGGATGCGTTCATCTTTTCCCTCCTTTTCCCCACTGCAGCGAAATTGCGTGTCTTGTCTTGACTGCGGTAAAAGGAAGTCAATTTGATTAAAGCCAGATGAACCGGATTTGGACTCTAAAGCCTTTCAAAACAAACTAAAATAAATGACGTGCGTTTGATACTTATGACGCCAATTATCGTAAAACTCGATTGGGACTTTTATTAATGAATTAAAACTTTATAATACGGTCAATATGTCTCATTTATCAGCAGCAACCGTTGCTTATCGGAGGAAAAATGTATCACTCTATGGTTAATTTTGAAAACTGGCGGAAATGTATGTATAACGTCTTTGCGAGCTTATTCATCACCCGCTTGCGGACTGAATCGGAGCTGCTCTTCTTTTCTCCAAATGCGACTCGGTGCCCACTGGCAGGCTTCGACGGGACCATGGCGGCACAAGCGACGACCTGTTCGGGGCCTTAGTGTCGCCTTACAGGGGGAGGGAACTGAGAAAGGAGGGGGAACCGGGTAGGACCATCGGGAGCATCACTACTTCACACAGGTCAGCCTTTCTATCTATCTATCTATCTATCTAGAGATCTATCTATCTATCTATCTAGAGATCTATCTATCTATCTAGCTATCTATCTATCTATCTATCTATCTATCTATCTAGAGATCTATCTATCTATCTCTCTCTCTCTCTCTCTCTCGCTCTCTCTCTCTCTCTCTCTCTCATCTCTCTCTCTCTCTCTCTCTCTCTCTCTATCTCTCTCTCTCTCTCTCTCTTCTCTCTCTCTCTCTCAGGTATGTTATGTTAAAACAATGTGAAAGTGATTCCACTGGGGGTGTCAAATTCATTTTTGTCACGGGCCAAATTGAAGATTGTTACCATTGTCTTTATCACTATGATATTATTGATACACAGCAGGTTGATCTTGCGTATCAATAAATCAACCAACCAATCAATCAATCAAGTAATATCTGATTCAGTCCTCAAGCAGGTGATAAATAAGCAAGACGACGTTACATATACATTTCCACCACTTTTCAAAATCATGCATAAAGGGATATTTTTTCCGAATAAGTAACGGTCGCTGCTGATGATGTTCAAACTAGCTTTTTCAGTAAAGCAGAAAACAAAGATATTAGTTTGTCTAACGAATGTTCAGGAACTGTAAAAAAAAAAAGGTTTTAATTATGCTTGCAATAGCTTAACAAGAAAATTATTTATCTACGGTTTGAATTTTAAATTTGAAATGTTGGCACATATTTTAGCATGAATCATGGAAATTAACGCACATGATTGGCTTTCATGGGCCACCTAAAAATGATGTTAGGGGCTGGATCTGGCCCCTGGGCCCTGAGTTTGACACCTGTGCACTAGAGTTTGTAGCGCAGTGATCTTCGTCGACGTGTGGTCATTTTGTACTGGATCCCTAAAATGCTACTTGGAAAATACTGCCTAAGTACAGTTCAGTTGTATTACACTTCTAAAGGGAAACAAAACCTAAATGTGAAAACAAATTTTTACAGTATATTGTAAACATGCATGCCTTCTTTATATGATGCTGTTCGCTGGAGCTCGCTCGCCGGGGAACGTCAAGAAGGGCATCCGGCGTAAAAACTGTGCCAAACAAATATCAGCCTTCATCTGAGATGTCACGCTGTGGCGACTCTGAACGGGACAAGCCGAAAGAAAGTTACTATGAGGATAAATCTGAGAAGTCAGCGCTGGGCATAAATGGTGTCCCATGTAATCGAGCCTTTGTTGCGGCACGTAACACGTCACATCTGCGCGTGTAGGTCATGTGACTTGCCAAAAAGGCAGCGTCCCTGAAAATTCTTAATTGTCGATAAAAATCTTCTCAAAACACCATTACATAAGAGAGGATTTAACATCACATTGTCAAAATAGAGTACATATTACTTTACCTATAACAAGTATTTATATATATCTATATATATATATATATATATATATATATATATATGTATATAAAAATGTCAGACACTATCAATTCAATCTGTTCATAACGTGTTGAATGAACAGACGACAGGACAGACCAACAGTACCCATTTGTGAAAAAAAAAAAAAACACAAAAGTGACTGAATTGATAGGTTTCTGATGGACATTGACGATGCACTTTTTTTAATGAAAAAAAGAAGGACAAAAATGTTGTTTAACGGCACTGTAGTGACTGGTCAGAACATCTATCTCACAGTTCTGAGGAGCCGGGTTCGAATCCCGGCCACATTCCCCCCCGTGCCTGCGTGGCTTTTCTCCGGGCTCTCCAGTTTTCTCCCACATCCCAAAAACATGCATTATTTAGAGACTGAATTGCCCTTTGGTGAGAGTTTGAGTGCGAATGCTTGTTTGTTTCTATGTGCCCGGGAATTGGCCGGCAACCAGTTCAGGGTGTACTCCGCCTCCTGGCCGAACATAGCCGGCCGGGATAGGCGCCAACATGAGTATAAGGGACTCAGAAACTGCCTTGTTTTTGAGTAACTCTTACTCACTGTCAAATGTCAATACGGATCAAACTGGACCTGACAGGATGTACAACTAAAAAGCGCATCGTGGACTGTGTAAAGAACTGTGTAAATCTTTGTTGGCAGGAGGGATGAGAGGAGACCAAAAGGGAGCAGAGTGTTTCTAAGCAACAGCGGCAACTCACAATGGGCTACAAGGTACGGGTCGTAAAACTAAACCACACGGCTGGATGAATGAGGGAGTTAGCCATCCAAATAAGTTTTTATTGGTATTTTATGCAGGGTTGACAGTTGTAACAGCTGATAGTGACTCTTCCTCCACATCATGACTCCGATCACTCAATTTTTTTTTTTTTTTATCAGACTATTAGTAACCACCCATGTGCTATGCTGTTGAAAGAACAGCATTCTGAATTGAAGAATATAAACATGGAGGACAACAATGAGCACTCAAAATGGTCATTGTGTTTTAAATTTTTATTTAAAAAATAATTTCATATCATTGTGACCCATTTACACATTTTTTCTTTTATTACATATTTTTCATTCGCATTATTTACATTTTCCAAGTATTGTAATATTTTTTTTTCTATTGACTTTTCATTTTCATTTCCATGCATGATTTTCCGTTTTATTGCTGATAAATGTTTAAAACTAGTAGGGAAATCATTTTTGGCCATGATTTTATTTTTTTGTAAACTTTTCACTTATTGCATTTTTTAATTTCTGTAAAAAGTCATATTATTTTTATTATTATTAATATTATTATTTAATGATTTCATATTAGTGGGAGTATATGTAATTAGGGTTATCCTTACATTTTGATTTCCCCCCCAAAATAATCCTGATTTTAGAATGATTCGTGTGATTTGTAAACTTATTGAGAAAAAAATTAGCCAAAATGAAAATTTCAACTTATTGAATTATTATTACGCTTTTTATTAGTTTCTATAATTTTGGAACATTTTAAATCATGCATATTATAGATTTGTATTCATATTTTAATTTTTTATTTTAATAACGCATTCGTTTTCTGGTTATTTTAAAGTTGTGTTTATTTAAATAAACGCTTTATCACAAGTCTCACATTTTTTATTTACTAATATTGTCATTCATTACAATTAAAACCTCATTATATGTAAAATGTGATATTCTTTGTGGTGTCAGAGCTGATCTGACAATCTAAGTCGTCACTATGGTAGATAGATATGTAATATCTATATAATAATCTATATATGTAATCAAAAGATGTATCACCTTACTTCTATTCACTAAAATTGCTCCAACATAAGTTATTCTTGGACGAGCCATTATTAAGGGTTGAATCTGTCAATTTCTCTATCGCAGGGCCATTTATTATGCAATTGGTCATAATCTAAATTTCACATTGCAGCCTGGAATGAGCGGGCAATGAGCTTTGGCGCTTTCATTCTGAGCTGGGTCATATAACCACCGTTTAGCTTTGGAAAGAGAACACGGGGATTCAGGCCGACATCTTTAAGCAGATACTGAGTAATGCTGCCATCTGTCACTGTGTCCTCCGGCCACCATGATTTTTGCGTGTGTGTAGAAAATGAAGATGGCGGTTACACGTGCACACACACACACACACACACACACACACACACCACACACACACACACACACACACACACACACACAGACATGTTTTCAATTCATTCACTTTCCAGTGGATAATCTTCATCAGATATGATTTTCTTCTGATTTGTAAGTTTAATAAATGATGCCGACAGGCACAAAAAAAAAAAAACATTTGTGAAGTTTGAGTTCATACAAGGTCGTATCGACAAAATAACTACAGCTACAGTATGAAAAGTTTATCAGTTTGAACATCAAATATCTTTGTAGTATATTCAGTGAACTAAAGGTTGAACAGGATTTCCAAATCATTGCATTCTGTTTTTATTTATGTTGAACACAATGTCCCAACTTCATTGGAATGGGGTTTGTACTTGCGTACAACATTTGGCGACTATTCCGGGCTCCGACAATACGTATACAGTAATTATTTTATCTGTGTTTAGTTTTTGTCACGGGCGTGTCCTTCCTCGACCCGGTGCGGACCTGCTCCGGTGAGCGGACGCGCCCACCTGCATCGACTTCGTGCTGATTACTAGCAATATATATTGCCACGCGTGTAGTCTAGACTTTCACCAGATAGTTGTACCTTGATGTCACGTTCCAGCAATTCCATGTTCATGTCTTTGACCCTTTGTGTACCGAAGCCCGCCTTGTTGAGGACCTTGCCTCTTCGCTTTGTGATTCTGACACTGCTGCCTGTTTGGATTGCATGCCTCGGTATCGACCTTGGATCGAATATATACAATATGCTCCCCCGAACTGTACCTGGTCTCGTGAGTCTTGTATCTCGGGTTCAGCGTCATGTTCTGGTCGTGACAGAACGAACTGGCCATACGTGAACCCAGAGGACCCAATAAACATTGAACTTCAAACCCAGCGGGATGAAGAATTTGCTGGCCCTCAAGTGCCGCAGTTCGAAGAATTTGCTGTCTTCGACCTTCGTATCAAGGATCAGTCGGAGCTGAGGAGTTCCACAATGAATCATTTGGTCTTGCTGGTTGCGTAGCGTGTTGGACTCACAGTTCGGAGGACTGGGCTTGAAATCCTGGCATCCCCGTATGTGGAGTTGGCATGTTCTCCCTGTGCCTGCGTGGGTTTTCTCCTGACACTCCGGGTTCCTCACACGTCCCAAAAACATGCATTAATTGGACACTTAAATTGCCCCTAGGTGTGATTGTGAGCGCGACTGTTCCCCGTCTGCATGTGCCCTGCGATTGGCTGGCATTCAGTTCAGGGCGTACCCCACCTCCTGCCCAATGACAGCTGGAATAGGCTCCGGTACTCCCGCGATTTTCGTGAGGAGAAGTGGCTCAGAAAATGGATGGATGGCTACTTTGTTAGCACATTAGCAAACGGTTGTGTTGATTACGTCACGTGGTTTGGCCACTGCTGGATGGATGTGCTGGAGCAGAGCCTGGAATGAACTGCTTGTGTAAAAGTGCTTACATTGGAGATTTTAGATTCCAATACAATCCAAATCTTTTATTTTATTTTTATTTTTTTGGGGATATATCGGACCAGTTGGACTCGGCTGTCAATAATCCACATTGATACCTTTGACCTTCTCACAGCAAGATAAACACGATACTCCCGTCAAAATTATGATTTGCGATCCGACAACAATTGATGTTTTTAAGCCAAATAAAAATCATGTTATTGAGTCATTCTGTTAACATATGAGGAGGCCATATGGACAATATTATTACATATTTGTAAAAGCCTCTTTTAGACCTTTAATCAGAGGTATGACTGTGGATTTTCACAAATATGTTTTTGAGTTTCTGATTATCTTTGACCTTTAATCTGTTTTACATTAGTCATTGTTGTCCCCACCATGCTTCATTGGAGCAGAGAATTCCGTTTTTCTTTATTTTTTTTATTGCAGTTTACAGATTTACCTTGTAGCTTTAATCTGCAGAGATCCCTGAAGCCAACAAACGCCAATGGCGACTATTACGTGTTTGTGTTGATTTGTGAGCTCGAGAGACTGTGACACGAGAGGAGTAACATATAAGTCAAACACAATAAATTGTTGACTAACGCTCATCCCGTTCATGTAATATGAGGCTTACTGTCTTTGAGACCAGCAAGTACTTCATTAATCCTCAGTGACACTCGTGACCTTCACACAGGAAAAGATTAATAGGGCGCTCCAGTCAAAGTAAAATGGAGCAGCAGCTTCTTGGAAGCCCTCTTTGAAGTTTTTTTTTTTTTTTCCACAACGTCAGTCGTTAAAGAAAAATCTCTTTCCTCATTATTCAAAAAGAGTGTATTTATTCTTGCTAAACTCTTAAGTGCACTGTCAATCATCATCTCAATCCACAGAAAGTGTAAATGACAAGGTCAATCTATAACATCTACGTTCTTCCAATTTCACTTATGTTGACTCAAAATTCTCACTTATTATGGATAATGTGTCCTATCACTGGCAGCACTGTATAGTGACGGGAACAACTATTAAAGATGGAAGAAGGTCAACTAAACCCATGTAGCCATGTGCAATTTATGCAACAGAATAATAGCATTATGTTCAACTTTCAACTATAATGTTTTGGATCGACTAAGTCAAGTTGAATGAGTAAATTGAGATGCGTTCATTATTCCAGTAGAAATATGTAGTCACAGGAGCGCCAATATGTTCCAGATTCCCGGAGCAGCGATGGACCGCGTGAGCCTGCTATGGCGTCTGCGGCGTCGTGCCCGCCGCGGTGCCCTCTGCATGGCCTTCTTCTGCATTTCCATGGCGCTGCTCTACGCCCTCTGCGCCGAGAACAGCGTGCCCGTCACCGATGCCATCTTCGGCGTGCGGGCGCGGACCCGGGCCCAGCCTCGCGCGCACGCCGTCGTCAAGGTATGCATCGCTGTGTTTGCCGATAGAGCGATTCAATAATTTTATCAAATAATTCCTGTTTGTCAGGACTGTTGTTTGGTTGTAGTTTATTTGCAGTTTTTGTTGCTCAAAAGCGCATCCCCGTAATTTCTGGCCTATAAATTGGGACTTTTTACACACGCGTTCAACCCTGCGGCTTATGCGGTGATGCAGCTAATTTGTGCATTTTTTCTAATGGCCCCAAGGGGGCACTTCAGAAGAAAAGGTAAGAGTGAGACCAGTGGAATATATGTGCCGAGGACGTGACTTTTACCAGTACGGTTTTTTTTAACCAGCCCTGTTCGTGCTACCGTGTTGTTGCTATGTTAAGCTAAGCTAAGGTGTTAAAACTTTGAAAAGTCTTTCTGTATACCGTCTTTCTTTGTAAATCTCTCATGTTTCAATGTGGGTTTCAATGTGGGCACTTGCGGCTTATACAGAGGTGCGTCTTATGTATGTACCAAATGGTATTTCCTTTACAAATATACTGGGTGAGGTTTATAATCCAGTGCGCTCTGTTGGCTGGAAATGATGGTACTTCATTCAATAACAACAAGGCTGTAAAGATACCTGTATTGTTGACATCTAGATGGGTATCAAAATTTGTTTTATTTGCTTTTACTCTCGGTAAATGGGAAAAAAAAGCTACATTTCTTTTTGTGCAATATCTCATTTTAATTCCAATGTGCCGTCCCCATCAGGTGCTGCGAGGTGTCGCCAAACCCGCGTACGAGGACCCCCAGAAGCTCCCGGGCATTGTCCCTGGCGACCCCCGGCGACCCATCCCCGTGCTCTCCTCACCCAACCGCACCTCTGAGCACCAGACCACCAAGCCAAAGCCCAGAGAGGGAGAGAGTTTCTTCGCACGCATGTTGCCGCGACCCCTCCTGCGTGCCCTGGACACCCTTTTCGGGGGCCGCCGGCGAGGCCAGCTGAGCGGCAAGGGCGGCGAGCTCTTTGGGCTCAACAGCCTTCTCGGGAAGGTGTGGAATGAGCACATGTCAAGTAGCATGCTGGGAACCAGGCTGAGGAAGGTGGTGAACAACTATCAGGTGAGGACAACGACAGGAATAGAATCATAATCAGATGATGATTCGGCATTCACACTAATGTGTAGCAGAGGCTTTAAGTCGCTAAATGTCACTATTAGAAGAACTCAAGGTTAGATAGGAGTGCAAATATTCTAACTGTTATAAGTGTACTGTCATTTATGTTTGTTTTCCTCCTAAAAATTATGTAAAACAAAGATTTTTGGAACATAACCACTGACGAGAGATACAGAAACATCCGATGACGGGAGAGGGTGGAGCTAATTTGGGAGAAAGAGACAGAGCGTTTAAAGACACAACACTTGAATGTACTACAGTGCATGTGTGTGAGAATTTTTGCTTGATTTCACTTCAAATCTCAGGCGATGAACAAATATGGTGTCAAGCTCCCCGATGCAGCAGCCATAGCCAGCAGAACCATGTTGAGAGGGCCGGAGCTCCTGTGCCAGCTCCACAAGAAGGTGGAGTTGTCCACGCTGACGGCCGACCTGCCGCCTTTTTCTTCTCTGCCGTGGGCCTCCCAGCTACCGCCTAAGCCGCTCACATCCGACGTGGGGCCGTTCAAGAGCTGTGCCGTGGTCTCGTCCGCTGGCTCGCTCCGGGATGCGGGCCTCGGCAAAGAGATAGGTGAGATGCTGTCCAAGCCGCAAAAGACCCTGGATAAACTTTTTCTACCATTTTCTTTTCCCCTTTTTTTTTCTTTTTCTTTTACATCCTTATCCTTTACCCCCTTTTTCCTTTTGTCTTTTTTTCTTTTCTTGTATTCATCCTTTCATTTTCTTCGCCGCTTATCCTCACAAGGGTCGTGGGAATGCTGGTGCCTATCCCAGCTAACTCCAAGCAGAACGTGGGGTATACCCGGAGCTAACTGCTAACTAATCAAAGGGCACATAGAAACAATCATTCATACACAGATTCACACCCACGGGAAATTTCAAGTCTCCAATGAATGCATCTTTTTGGGATGTGGGAAGAAACCAGAGACTTCCCTTTGTCTTCAATCTTTTTTAACTTTTCACTTTGATGTTTTTATCCTTCTCTTTTTTCCCCTTTTCATTTTTCTTTTATGTTTTGTCTCCTTTTTGGATTATTTAGCTTTTCTCTAACTTTTACTTTATTCCATTTTTATTTAGCTCTACATTTTTATTATTTTTACTTTGTCCCTCTTTTTCCAATTTTTCTATTTTTTCTTTCTTTTATTGTTTTTCTATTTGATTTTTATTCTTTCCCTTTTCTCCCTTTTTCCCCTGTTCATCTTTCCAGTCTTTTAATTGTTCTTCCTGTTTTTATACTGTTTTCTATTTTCCCCATTGCTCTTCTTGACATCATACTTACATGACAGATGCCCACGATGCCGTGCTCCGTTTCAACAGCGCCCCCACCAGCCACTACGAGAAGGACGTGGGTTCCAAAACCACCATTCGCCTCATCAACTCACAAGTAAACTTACAGTAACAACAGCAGTAACTGACATTTACCCTTTCAGATTATAACTTGGATGTCTTGTAGGTAATGGCGTCTGATGACCACCACTTCCTGTCTAGCTCACTGTACAGCTCAGGTGTATTGGTGGCCTGGGACCCCGCTCCCTTTTCCGCTGACCTCACACAGGTGTTGCCTACTTAATGTGTGTGTGTGTGTGTGTGTGTGTGTGTGTGTGCGTGTGCGTGTGCATGTGTGCATGTCTACAATTGGTTAGAGCGTTGGCCTCACAGTTCTGAGGACGGGGGTTCAAATCCTGGCCCCCTTGCATGCGTGTTCTCATGCGTGGGTTTTCTCCTGGCACACCGGTTTCCTTCCACTTCCCAAAAACGTCCAACATTAATTGGAGACTCTAAACTGCCTCTCGTGAGGATAAGCAGCTTAGAAAATGATGTATGTGCATTTCTATCTATATGGCAGCACGGTGAGAGAGAGAGAGAGAAAGAGACACATTAAATAATAAATCAATCAGTAACCACAGGAAGCATGATAGATTTTGCTGACAGTGTTCATTTTACAGTGGTTCAACCGCACCGACTACCCCATCTTCACTCAGTACCAGCGCTACAGACGGCTGCACCCACAGCAGCCCTTCTACATCCTACAGCCACGCTTTATCTGGCAGGTGTGGCAGCGGATACAGGACAACATGCCAGAACCCATCCAGAAGAACCCCCCCTCCTCTGGCATGCTGGGTAATGTGTGCTTTGATTGAGTTTCACTGTTGAGCCCTCAAGCTTATCTAGATATTGTTATTGTTTCTTTGTCATTGTGTCATTATACTGTAGCATATAGAAAAACTAAATACATTAGTTCATAAATAATATAGCAGGACGTTTATTTCAAGGTATGATTTAATGGACTTTGCTGAAAATTATTTTTTGGCCACCTTAATAGTTACCTCGGACCTTGGGTGATCTTATTAAAGCTAATACCAAACACAAAAAACGCCCCGACAGAACTACTATTTACCAACTGCGTGAACACCAAGTTGAGATGAAAATTGTACACATTTTCAGGTCTGGCTTGTTTGGCAGAAATTAACGGTGACCGCTTGAAAAGCTGTCGAGGTAAAGAGCCTGTATCGTAAATGTGCTGATTTCTGAGCAATGGCAGTGGTGGGTCTTCGCCAAAAGGCCCAAGGGTGGCGCCCCACCACTTTTGTGGTCACTACATTACTTTGTTTCAAGATAAAATAAGGAAATTAGAAGTTCCATCCATCCATTTTCTGAGCCGCTTATCCTCATGAGGGTGTAGGGAATGCTGGAACCTATCCCAGCTGTCATCGGGCAGGAGGCAGGGTACACCTTGAACTGTTTGCCAGCCAATCGCAGGGAAATTAAAAAATTATATAGCAAATTATAAGAAAATGACCCATATTTATTTTTAGATGAGCAGGACAAACAGTGTAAGGGAATGAGTTGTTTTATTTATCTCTGTTATCTGTTTTCGTGATATATATCTGCTCCGCGGTCCAAAAATCTTTACTCTGTAACATGTTAAAACTTTGATATGAGCTGCTCGATCTTCTTTGATGTCTATTGATGTCAGCATAAGATCAATTATTGGACGTTTATGAAAGATTATCCTGAGCGATTGTCCTGTAATGTGGGGTTTGTTGAGAGTAATGGTTCCGCGCAGGGTCGATAATTTTAAATGTTAAACCTGTTCATCGAGCAAATAAGGAGAAGTTTTAAGCGCGATCCTTTTCCAAATGGCTTTCGTACTCTTTACCCCACTCAGGTACAGTGCTGATGATGTCCATATGCGACGTGGTGCACGTGTATGAGTTCCTGCCGTCGCGCCGCAAGACGGAGCTGTGCCACTACTACCAGCGGTTTTATGACGCCGCCTGCACGCTGGGCGCCTACCACCCGTTGCTCTACGAGAAGAACCTGGTCAAGCGTATGAACCAGGGACCTGACCGCGACATTTACACACACGGGCGTGTCACGCTACCCGGATTCAGCAGTCTCAACTGCAACACAACCCATGAAGGTTGACGAGCAAAAGAGAACACACACTGAGCTGGAACACACACTGGAATTCATACCTATATAATAAATGTGCCTGCTGATAATGTGTGATATAGACTATAGGGAAATTTCCAAAGTTGGAAACTTTCCATCGGGATTAACGGCCATTTATTGGAATAAAAAGGACTAACTCGAGAATTTATACCGCTGACAGTTGGCCCTTAACTTAAATATAAATGAAAATATTATAATTAAATACAAGTAAATAATTAATAAACATTTAAATATCATATAATACATACATATATACGTTGCAGATCAAGTGCGGGAACAAAATGATGCAATTAAGTCATTCACTGCCAGACATTTTAAAAGCAGAACTCTCTTTAATGCGAGCAGTTTTAAAGCATTCTTACTGATCTTTCAAGACCCTGAAACGAGTGGGCTCTGACACAATATTAGCACTAAACCCATCCTAAAATAAACCTACACTTTTTTTTCAAGAAGAAGAAAAAAGCTTTAAGCTTTTTCTGTTCTTTAGTAAGAGTATTTCTGATTTCTTCCCAAAAAGTAGGAAACTTTTATGAAATGAAACGTGTCAACCAGAACAGTAACTATGATGCCAACATTTGTTTTTTTGCGACACCTCAAACATTTAAACAACAAAACCGAGACTGAAAAAGGGCTTTTGATGGCCAAATAATTTACAGAACTAAAAATGCACCTTTTGTGACGCTGGCTCACTGGAGAGCTCTTCACAGGGAGTTTGTTATTCTCTCCAATAACAGTCATCTTTTCGCCAGATCGTGACACGCACTTTCAACTATGCGCTGCGACTTACACGCTGTTCAAACTCGATTTCGTACATACTCTGTCCGAGGGTGAGGTGCCTGTACTTGTTCGACCTTCAACGAGTTGGGATTTGTCTCCCTCAAAATCAACGTGGCAAGCCCAGATTCATTCCCTGATCTGTCTTCAACTCAATAGCTTGAGAGCAGCTGTGCTGATCTCATATCCAAAGCGACGCAAGGCCGGCGTCAACTGGCATCTGTCAATAATTACAAAGGTTTACAAACCTTAATTTCACAGACAAGCTGGGTCATCTATGCCTACTCTTTGAAAAAAAAAAAAATGATATGAAAAATAGCAGAAACGGCTGGATTGACAAATATAACTGTCCTCGCATATGAGCAAGGAGAGGTTTCTATTCTGCATGGATGTCTGTTTTTGATAAAAACTTCCAATTTATCCTTGCATGTACTACCTTATCAGTGAATTACTGTCAATTCCCAGTTATCCTCATGGAAAGTTTCCCACTTTGCTATATCTCCAAAACCATAAAGTTTCTGTTCCTTTGTCACCCCAATCCTGAATGGAAAAGAAACTTTAGAGAAAATACTACATATCATCTCAAACAAAGAAAAAGGCAAAATATGCTGCGTTCAGTTGTGGCATTCTTGGTAATTTATCATTTTGGGGGGCTGAATGTCTTCAGTTTGCACAACTTGATGTGTTTTTTTTATGCACACTAATTACGTCTCATTAATTATCTCATTAGTTACATGAAGTTAAGTTAGGAGTGAGGATAATTCTTAAAAGGAAACCCCTCCACAAAAAAAACCCACACACACACAATTTAAAGCATTGCTCAGGAGTTAATAACTTGAAGCATGAAATACTTAAAAAGCCCAAGAATCTTTATACACTCACTGAATTTTTATCTTGCAAATGAGCCACTGCTCACCTCATATACTACTGGGTCCAAGATGAGTTCTGTTTTTATTCCAAATGGCTTGCACGTGCCAAAACATTCTGTGTGAGAAAAAAGTGAGTGCCCATAAAGAAAACTGCTTCACAGCATTTTCACTTGTGGAGGCAGCACTTCAGACACTACACTTTCTACACGTATCAGTTAGTACGTCAGTCTGTACGTCGCACGCGGCAGACATAAAACAACAATAATCCCCCCACCAAAGTATCAAGTATGAGGCATTTATGAGAAGCAAATGTTGTAAAATGCGGATATGTACGACCAGCAAAAACTCAATGCGCTCTACTTCCCTACACTTTCAGGACATTTTCAGAAAACAAAGCATCGACTTGGTTGTTTCACGACAGACGTGAGAATAGGCAGCCACCACAGAGATTCAGCTGTTTGTATACCAGCTATCAAAAAAGTCAATTTTGCATAACGTGTCCTGCTTTATGTCCCAAGCGTATCCATTTCCACTTACAGACTTAAATAAGCATGAATATTGATTGTTTTGTCAAGTCCACTGTGAAGCAATTCCAGGTTGTCACTTTTACTTTGGAAATCTTGTTTGTTTGAAAGGCAAATGAGTTTGTTTTGTTACCAGGCCTGAATGTATCGTTTGGTTCTGTCTAGAGTCAGCCTCCTTTTTTGAGGACTGGAGAAGCACTTCTGATGTCAGCAGTGTTAGCAACAGTTGCTAACCGTGCCCATACATTCATTTTCTATAAGGGACATTAAGATGGTGCCAAAGGCAAGTGTTTTATTGGCAGCCCTTTATTGCACAAAACACACTACCAGTTTGGATTGCAAAATTCAAAATACTCCACTACTTCCCCGTCAACCCAGTATTGTTTACTCGTAACATATAAACTCATAAAAAGCTAACACTGTTTGCTAATGTCAATTGGTGCCCAAAAAAATATCCAACAAGCATCCAATAGTGGATGACATTTCTGCATACTAGTAAGACAACTTTGGAATTCAAGTAGCAACTACGTATTACTTTTCAGGCAAAACTGCAAAGTAGTTGACATCTGTGTACTACTAACACAACTATGAAGCACCAGATGCTAATTAATAGAATCTCATCATCTTTGTAGTTGTACGAGTAGCATGCAGTTGTCAACTACTACAGTTTTGCTTCACTAGCAGCCAGTAGTTTTGGTACTCATGTGCCAAAGTAGTCCTACAAGTAAAGGCTAAAGTTGATGGACCCAAAAGGTGGATATTAGGGCTATTGGCAACATTTTCAAACAATTTTATCTAATGTTGTCACCTTTGTACATGTTCAAGTGGAGCCGTTTTTAAGGAAGAGTCACAAAAGAAGTTGTCGGCCTGATGTGTAAAAGCGAAGCCAAAATTGAACACGGAAGCAACTTTCAGTGACGGTTATAAAAAGTGGGGTTTTATATATTATTCAGAGGAAATCAGAGCGTGAGTAATGTTTTTTCTCGTTTTGTTTTTGTAGATTTCTACGCTTCAGTCATACCGCTGAATAACTGATGTCAGTGCATTTCCGAGGGCAGCATTCTCTCTCTATGCAGCCACTCGCAGCACCTTGCATGCTTCATTTGTGCTGCACTTTGCGGGGAGCCTCTCAACTTTCCTTTACCTCAGAGTCGCACGTCCTCTACTTTTGCTCTCAAATCCTCTCGGATTCATTGTTGCTTGTGTCAGTGGTGGGGAACCAGTGGCCCCCTAAAAAAAAAAAACATTGCATCTAAGGATCATTCAAATCTGAATCTAAAAGCACCAAAATTTTGATCCCACAAGTGTTGATATTCTACACTAAGAAACCATTTTTTTAATCATTTGATCATATTTTTCATCGATTTATTGTGGGGCTTGGGTGATTTCCCAGAATCCCCCACCCCTGATGAAGTTTCCTGGACGGGCAAATCTTGACACATCATCCCTTCTTCACTTGCGCAAAAAAAAGGGGGGTAAAAGTAATCCATGATGCTGGTGGTTTGTTCAAAGAAAACGGTTTACTCAAATTCCAGCAACAACAAAGATAAAATAAAGAAAATTGTTTCTGCATCGAATGGGCTTTCCGGTGTAAACTATGCATTTAAATCACAGCAAATCCAGGTCAATGAACTATTATAGAAAGAAAATTATGATGATGGTCAAAACATTATTTCGCCCAACCATCCATATTTCTGTCTGTCTAACCTTCGTTCTTCCGTTTCATTACGTGATCAAAACATATCTACTCTGTAGCACACTTCAAATGCACATTTTTCAATACCACAGAATGCAACATACTCATCATCCAAAGCATACATATCAGAAATAATTAGTGAATACTCCATGCTACATAATTAACATTTAGTTGAAATTATTTCACTGCAAACTGAAAATATTTGAAGAACAGAACATCTGGTTTGTGTTGTATCTTGGTGTTTTGTTTTTTTTTTTTTTGAGAGTAATTTCACTTCCTTATTTAAAAAAAAAAAACAGATTTTGGTAAGTGGGAAAAACTTTTTTTATTTTCAAGGGATCGGAATCCCATGCATGTTTGAAGTTACGTTACATCTTTCACTGTAGGAAACACCGTCATTGCATAAATAAAGTAGAATGTGGTTAAGGACCCTGCTTCACTGTTTACTTTATCTTGAAAGGATTTATCATAATTTCCATCCTACAGAGTGCACCGGATTATAAAACTCACCCAGTGACACGGTGGAGCATCTGGAAAGCGTTGGCCTCACAGTTCTGAGGTCCCGGGTTCAATCCGAGCCCCACCTATGTGGAGTTTGCATGTTCTCCCCATGCCTGCGTGGGGTTTCTCCGGGCACTCCGGTTTCCTCCCACATCCCAAAAACACGCAACATTAATTGGACACTCTAAATTGCCCCGTCGGTGTGATTGTGAGTGCGGCTGTTTGTCTCTATGTGCCCTGCGATTGGCTGGCAACCACTTCAGAGTGTTTCCGGCCTCCATCCCGTTGACAGCTGGGATAGGCTCCAGCACTCCCCGTGACCCTTGTGAGGATAAACTGCTAAGAAAGTGGAAGGATGGATGTATGGATGGACGTATTGAAAGCAAACATTTGTGTGTATTCACAAATAGCTAATCTCGAATCTAAAATGGTGCATTGCTGCCATCTGTTGGCGGTTGTGCCACGAAACTAATCCATTTGTGTTTTCGTTTCAGTTTTGAAATATGTAATTCCCGTCATTTAGACACGTAAATGCCACCAATGACCGAACTCTAACCCAGGAAAACCAAAAGTGTGGTAATATTTGTATTACAGCTCTTTCACAAATGCAAGACGCAAATTGCAAATGGAGCTGCAATGTGAAATGGAAAGATGGAAGTGGGAAAGATTTTTTCTGGGAGGGGTGGGGGAATAACCGTATATTATTCATCTTGGATCCACACTTGACTGTAAATCAGTAAGAGAACAATAGAATACAGTACTCAGTTAGACATCACTGTGTCAAACAGTCACATCCATGATGTAGATTCTCCTTTTAAGAATTGTCCTCACTCCTAACTTAACTTCATGTTTCAACTATTGAGATAATTAATGAGATGTAATTAGTGTGCATAAAAAACACATCAAGTTGTGCAAACTGAAGACATTCAGCCCCCCAAAATGATAAATTACCAAGAATTGGCACAAATGAACATAGCATATTTTGACATTTTCTTTCTTTGAGAGGATATGTAGTATTTTCTCTCTTAGATGTTTCACTCAAATAGCAGTTTTGGAAGATAAAAAGAGATCTTTCATTGAAAAATGGTTTATAGTCAGATGAAATCTACTTGTCAAGGAAGTTAGAGATCTTAATGACTGAATTAAAGATAAATATATATAGATATATATAGTTCCGCAAGGCCATGTATTCGAGCCCTTTTTATTGTTTTGTTAATAATACCATTCAAACATATTGATGATCACCACATATGCTATCTGTTCTTCTCCTCACCTGTCAATCAGACTGGTCTCCAATCCACATGTAATCCCAACTCCAAACCAGTTATTCTCCCCCTTTTTCTGAGCCAAGGCAAATATTTTACTGTCGAAAAAGTTCACGGGCACACCATTAAAGAAAGAAGTCTCAAAAAGTGGAGACACAATTCAATGATACACTTTCTGCCATCGAGAGTATTTATTTGTTGCCTCTATATGCTGCTGACATAGATACAGTAGATAGTACCTTATTTGTTGGGTATAAATAATATTCTGACCAAATAAGTGAAATTTGATATTTTTCCACAGCGCACCAGATGAGCTCTCGTGGCACACTTTTTGGGAATCCCTGCTCTAAACACATCCTTGCTTGTCAGCCACAAGACTTGTAATGTAGGTGGTGCAGTTCAGGTTTTGACTGGCGTCCTCCATTCCCGCTGACCAGCAAAACATCTTCCCCTGACGCCCGTAAGTGGCCAAATGTACCAAAATCATTTGATTAACAGCTGTGCAAAGAAATAAATATCTTGTTTAATATGTGATGTAAAAAAAAAAAAAAAAGATATATTGTGACAATGAGACCTTGACTTACTGCAATTAATCGTGTCCGTCTGACCATGACAGATGACCGTGATCATGTAGGTGTTATTGCAGCAGGCGTTGTAATCACTTCAGACCAACAAATAAGCCAACAATGGAATTCACTTCTTTGATTCAGCAGTTGACTATGTTTCTTCAACTTGACCTAACATTAACAGCATTCTTTTAAAAATTTTAAAATTACTTTTTAATTTGTTTTATTTCAAGTATGTACAATGAGTGAACTAGTTTAACACAAAGATCTAACGTTGATCCAACTTGAAGTTTTAAAAAAATAATATTTCATGAAACAGGTTAACTTACAAGTAACAATACATATTTTACAGACTCAATGGCATGCAATGATATTGGGTATTGCTGACCTCTTATTTTCAGCCTTTTTTCCTCTTTCAGCGACTTCTCTATTTTCTTCTCCATTAGATTCATTTTCATCTTCTCCTTTGTCTTCATTTTCTCCTCCAGTTTCATCTTCATTTTCACCCTCCACTTCCTCCTCAGAGGAGTCAGGGCTGACTGGACAAAGCAAACCACAACATGTTTCCATATGCTTTTGATCGGGATGACCAAAGTAATGCAATTGCAGTAACTCTTCCTTTATTGCTCCTCCTGCTGTGACCTGGGTTCCAAATTAAGTCCCGCCTTCCCGCACGACCTGATTGCCGACCAATGACTATTTGCACAATTACTTTGTACCCTTCACAGATTCAAGACAACGTGTGGCTGATTTGTCAAAGCAGCCCTGGAACATTACCAATTCTCCTCCGTGTTCCATAGTAATTACGACGTTCTTAAGTATTGTTGTAATCATCATTTATTAGCAGGACATTTTTATTTATTATTCTTTTTGTCCGTTTCATGTTATTTGAGTTGTTGTAGCATGTTTTTGTTAAACAGAGGGGTACCAAAAATTTGGTCAACCATATTTAATAAAGCAATGCCTGATTATCCTTGGGTAATTTTCTGTTGTTTTCTTTATTTTTTTTAATTTGTGTCCTTTATTTCAGTGCCCATTGTGGGATTTTCTTCCTTTAATGAAGGGTGTCAATTTTGTCCAGGTGTGTATAAAATAAACAAAATATATATTTTTTAAATTATTTAAAGTAACCCTATGCATGTTATTGTAGTGGTCAAGGTCCTAAACATCTGTCGACTCTGTTGATATTTCACAAAAGATGACAAATAACGTTCACTTATAAGTACTGAGATTGAGATGTACAGGCACCTAGGCTAAAAATAAAAAAGTACTGAGTGCAATATTTAGACTACCCCTAAATGTCAAAATTGGAACCAAACCCTGGTTTCGACCAGTATGCATCTGTAAAGTTTAGTGTCTTGTAGTTGGATTATCAATTAAATGTAATTCATTTTAATTTAGAGGTTTTTTATTTAATCAATAACATACTCAGACACAGAGGTTGCATTTACCTGACAATAAAAGTGTGAAGGCCAGCACTGAAACACAAATATTGACATTTTCTTGAGCAATTTTGACAAGATAAAGACACACTGCATCATGATTACATGATGATATTATAATTTACTTACAAGCCACCAGAGTTAATTTGAGTAAAGCCATGTTGCCGCTCAGGTGCTCCTTTGAATGACTAGTTGATAAAAAACTGGATTTAACTTAAACAGCATTGATGACGTTTGTTCGTCGTTCTATTTGACTTACAGCTAAAAGCGCATCGATTTATACAGGGCACGTGACTCTTAACGCCTGGTGGGTATTTGCCCTCAACAGTCGCTTCAGAGTTTGGGGGCGATTTGATCCCTGTTGGAAATGAGTCATCCGTGTGTCAAGATACAATTGCGGTTTATTTTCTACTGAGCAAGAACAAATTACAGAGCAAGTGCGACAGACAACAACACTGCTACTATAGTCATTGTTCGACTTTCCCTTGTAAATGGTGCCCGTGCTTCCTGTGGTGAAGCGGGTAACAGCAAAGCATTTAAATTTGCTATGACTACTATACTAGTACCGTGGTGGTAGTAGTAGTATTAGTAGAAGTGGTAGAAGTAGTAGTAATAGTACAAGAATAGCAGGTTGGAAACCCAAAACACTTCCCATCATCTTTCCTCAATGAAATGAATGGAAATGTCTTGAATCCTTTGCAGCCCAAAAAAAAAACAAAAAAAAACAAAAAAAAAAACCAACATTTGAATGTGTTTTTAATGACAAAACTAGCTCAGAGTAATAGTGTACTTTATAAAAGCACAAATGGCATGACTAAATACAATAATAATAAATAGTTTTGTCACACATTTATCTTAAACGCACATCGTGCTTCACAATGTGGTGTGTGAGTATTAGCCATCTTGGGCAGGATAAAAGAGAAATTATATACAATACTGTTATGAAGACTCAGCTCCGCATGAGTAAACAGCACCTTCATCGAGGGCCCCCTACGATATTATTTTGTCCACCATGAATGTTTTGTCAATAGGGAGATTGTGTGACTGCGAACTTCTTTTTCCTTTTTTTTAAATTACAATACTGCTGGAACCGCATGCGCACCACATATGGAATAACAATTCTCAGTACTCGCTTGCCAACAAGGTCATGAGTATATAAGTAAGCGAGCTTTATGTGAGGATGGAAATTTCCGTGTGTATGTGAGCAGTTAGATCTCCTGAGGCAAACGACAAAGAGAACACACGAGAGATGAGTTTGTGCCCTGACTTCTGGGCATTTCTGAACAAACTTGTTCAAGTCGGCTGAACTAGTTGGCTGGATGTTAGCAAATTCACGGGAAACTTTTGTCATTTATGTTCATGCATTGCACACTTTATTTTGTTGCTTCATTTCCATTGTATATCCAGAATAATCCGACCAAAAAAGATGAATTACCTTGTTATACTGCCTATTACAGAGATGTCCTTATCAAGTAATACTATTGCATAAATTTGACAAACTCTTGTCTAAAAAGGATGACATCAGTTTTGTAATACTGCCAATTTATAGCATGGCATAGTTACTTGATCAAATTACAATTTCGTCCTTGCAATATAATTTATTTTATTAGATTAGGATTTATTTCTCCGAATACTGTGGTGTTACTCGCATAACACTTTTTCATTTATTAAGAATTTAAAAAACTAAGTACAGTATCTACATGTGTGTGTGTGTATGCGTATATATGTATATGTATAGTAACACCTTTTTTTGTTGTTACATAATAACACTTTTTCAAATTAAATTTTACACAATTTTTTTCATTTTTATCTTGCATTTTTTTCTCACTCAACTTAATTGTCGGAACATTGTGGCTGTATTTTTGTAATATCGCTTTTCAGTGTGTCCCTCGTATTTGTGAGTTGGAAGCTTAAGATGTTTAGCAATTATATCGTAGAATTACTACCCTCTTCAATTTATAGTTCTCTCAAATGTTTCACTCCTGAACTGATGAATAATGTGAAACGTATGCATTTATAACCAGCAGCCGTGGACCAAAATGACATTTATTCACAGCTTAAGAACAAGAAAACATCATTCGGTTAAATGTGTAAAAAAACAAGTAGATTATTAAAACAGATAGTCTAGACAATGGCTATCATGGAGGATGTCGATGTCATTCAAATTCATTCCAATTGACATGAGGTGATGGAGACTAGTCAAGAGTGTAGATGTTCTCCTGAACTGGTCTTCTCATCCTGATCTCGTAGATAATATGAGGAGGTTCCTCGCTGGAAAAACTGGAAGAGAGATTTCTACAGTCAACTTATCCTTTCTATTTCATTTACGGCCAGGGGTGTCCAAACTATTGGCGTTTTGTGCCCTGTCGTTTGTTTTTTAAGAGCCCACGTCATGTACTCAGATTACCAATTGACGGAAGAATCGCAAATTTGCCCTTGTATCTTCCCGTTTTTCTGCATTAGAAGTAAAAAAGTTTGAACACCCCTGATCTAAGTTATGCAGTGACATCGTTGTTTGCCATCAAAATACACGCGAGTTTAAAAAGAAACGTGTGCTCACCAGCCACTCCTTAAACCCGGTCTGTATAACCCACCTGCATGAGAAACCATAATGACAACATTCCACGTCACAATCTTATATGCTCACGCTGACGATGAGGAAGATGAAAACGTACGCCTGAAGGCCAGAGAGAGGAAAACAGCGGCGACCGTTATCAGCGCGGTGAGGGAGAGTGACAGGACAGGAACACTGATGTGAAGAGACAGCGACGCTGGAGGATTGAGCACCTGAAAGACAGCAAGTCTTAGCAGCTAGCTATTTGCGCGAATGATCTATCATAGCTAGCTACTTTATTGCTCTATTTTAGCAAACTTGTTGTCAAACAACCTGTATGGCTACTTGGCTTCGAGCTACTATCTCACCTAGCTATTTAGCTTATCTATTTTATTTTATATATTTTTCATAACAAGCTACTTGGTCTAGCTATCTACAGTATTTGTCTTAGCCCAGTGATGCGCATCCAGGAGCATGTGAAAGCGTATGTTTATGAAGATATCCTCCAAGAAATTGCCCAGATAATTGAACAATTTTGGTTCCTAAATGCTTGGGCATTCTTCCCAAAATAAATTAAAACCATTTATTCCTCAACTCCCTGGAGATTGAATAATATTTGGCAAAAATACAGCACAAATATGGTGAATTCTAATCCACCCATTTGGTAAGTGGTTTGGCGTTCAAATCCCATTGCAGTCCACTGATAAACCGCACGCATGTCAAATTTAAACCAGGTCAAAGACTCATGTTGCTCGATGCTATGCAGAGCCGTTTTACTTACTGCGATGGTGGTGGAGTGCAGCACTGTTGAGTTCCTCTTGTCCAGCTGAGGCAACTGCTGTGTTTTCCTGATAACTGCAAAAACGCAGAGAGGGGGAAAAATGGGATTACGAGTGATAAAAGGGATTAAGAACACATTTAAATGATGAGCTATGTGAATTGGGAAAACATTCAAGTGATGTTAATTTACTATAATTGAGGGAACCATTGAGGGAAAAAACATGGAAAGGTACACAGTGACCTAGCGTACTAGTTAGCTTACTGGCCAATTCCATATACTGTATAAGTGAACCCTCGTAAAATGCAAATGTATCACTGATGCAACAGATATTTTAAAAATCAAACCTGACTAATTTCAATGGCCAGCCGTAGAGATTACATCAAAGACCACACAGGTGTCCCCGAAGGTTTTCGATTAGGTGTATTATTGTTTCTTGGGATTCAGTGGAACAAGTTCTCTGAGGTAATTTAAATGGTTTTACTAATCACTAGATCCGCCGTTGGAAATGTTCTCACCCCCGGAAGTCGAAGCCTCTGTTACTTTTGCTGTCGTCGTCGATATTGTTGAAGATGACGACCCCGTTGTAGGTCTGTTGATCGAAGCTGACAGATTTGTAAATGAGACAACCATTTCATAATCCTCTAAATGAATAAGCATTTGCTTTCCTTTACCCAATGACAAAGTACCTTTGACCACCCGCAGGTTCATGATCACCTTCTTGTCGTTGAAGATCCCGTCAATGTCCACCCTGCAGCAGTACGGGCCGCTGTCGCTTCTCCTCACATCCGCGATGTCCAGGTCCATCTGGCCTTCCAGCACATCACCCGTCATCCGGTAGCGCTCCTCCGTCTGCAGGAGGATCACAGTTTGTTTGAGCTCCAGATTTTTCAATCTGATCTTTTTACAAATTGGTGATGAACCAATGACAAAATGGAAAATAACCAGAGCAAATGATTTTCACTGGTTGAATACAGGCTCAATACACGGTGCACAGCGGTGACTCATCAGATGCACCATTTTACTTTTATATTTAAGACAGGTTAGTGATAATGAGCCACACAACGAAGTTATGGGAAGGAGTAGTGGAGGCTAGACTCAGGACAGAAGTAAGTATCTGCGAGCAACAGTATGGTTTCATCCCTGGAAAGAGGACCACAGGTGCATTATTTGCCTTGAGGATGCTCATGGAAAAAACAGAGAACGTCAGAAGGAGTTACATTGTGTTTTTCTAGACCGAGAGAAAGTCTATGACAGAATACCAAGGGAGGAATTGGGGTACTGCATGCCCAAGTCCGGTGTGGCGGAAAAAAATATGTTAGAATAGTATGTATGAGGGCAGCAGAACAGCGGTGAGATGTGCCGTAGGTGTGTCAGAAGAATTTAAGGTGGAGGTGGGACTTCATCAGGGATCCGCGCTGAGCCACTCCCTGTTTGGGGTAGTAATGGATAGGCTGACAGACGAGGTTGGACTGGAATCCCCTTGGACCATGATGTTCGCAGATGATATTGTGATCTCCAGTGAAAGCAGGGAGCAGGCGGAGGAACAATTAGAAAGATGGAGACATGCACTGGAAAGGAGAGGAATGAAGATTAGTCGAAGTAAAACAGAATATATGTGTGTGAATGAGAGGGGCGGTGGGTGAAGAGTGAGGCTCCAGGGAGAAGAGATGGCGAGGGTAGACGACTTCAAGTACTTGAGGTCAACAATACAGAGCAATGGTGAGTGTGGTAAGGAAGTGAAGAAACGGGTACAAGCGAGATGGAACAGTTGGCGGAAGGTGTCTGGTGTTTTATGTGACAGAAGTCTCTCCACTAGGATGAAGGGCAAAGTTTATAAAACAGTGGTGAGGCTGGCCATGATGAACGGATTAGAGACGGTGGCTCTGAAGAAACAACAGGAAGCAGAAATTAAGATGTTGAGGTTCTCGCTCGGAGTGAGCAGATCTGATAGGATAAGAAATGACCTCATTAGAGAGACAGCCAAAGTTGGATGTTTTGGAAACAAGTTACGAGAGAGCAGGCTTAGATGGTTTGGACATGTTCAGAGGCGAGAGAGTGAGTATATTGGTGGTAGGGTGCTGAGGATGGAGCTCCCAGGCAAAAGGGCGAGAGGAAGACCAAAGAGAAGGTTTATGGATGTGGTGAGGGAGGACATGAGGACGGTGGGTGTTAAGAGAGGAAGACGCACGAGATAGGCTTAGATGGAAAAAGATGACACGCTGTGGCGACCCCTAACGGGACAAGCCGAAAGAAAAAGAAGAAGAAGATTTAATACAGGTTAGTGATTCAATAGCAAATATAATATGTATGATCAAATTTGTCTCACCTTTTTGGTCGTATTTGTTGCTTATTCTAGCCACTTTGGCTGACATTTTAAAATATGGGCAAATTGAGTTACAAGATCAGACACGAAAGAAATTCAACACAAGAGTTACGATAAAATACCTTGCAGTCTTGCCTAGCTATACCACGTATGTGTGAGGAATTTGATTTCTGCTTTGAACAGATGGAAATTTTGTACAGTATACATACACACAGTACTCAATAGGGTTTGAAGTTGTTCCACCAGTATTCCATCTATGGAGGTAGTATCAGAACTATTAGACTTGTGCTCGCAGGTGAATTCTCCTCCTCCGTTGTCGTAAAAGCATCTGCTCCAGTGAGACAACTATTTTACACGGCATACCTAATGTGACTGGGGGATGCTGGAATGGCAAGATCCCACCTTCACTGGGTGCTGTGTAAAAAGGGAGTGGTGTCTTAGTACACCAGACCTCCTGTCAAGACTTCACCTTGGAGATGACACCGTTCTCGTCAGTCTGGATCAGGATGTTGCTGCACCAGAGGGTCCCGCAGCCGCGGCCCCAGCATACCCGACTCAGGCCATAACGCTGCACAGAGTACTGACAGGAGAGGGACGCCACGCCACCTTCGGTCACTTTAAAACAGGAAACGGGAACGCCGCCACCTGAGACGTAAATGTTCTTTAGGTTACATATGCACAGAAATATCCACACATTTTCCAGTCATTTTAGAGTCATCAATAAACCCATCACGTGTTCTTTTGGAATATGAGAGGAAGCCACAGTACTAATAAAAAAAAAAATCCATGCGAGCATGGGGAGAACATGCAAAGTCCACAGGAAGACCGAAGCTGCGATTTGAACTCTGACCCATAGAAATGTGGAAAAAAAAGCACTGAATCATCGTGATGTCACATGCAATACAGGGATGTGCAAAAAAAGTTCAATCGCAACAAGCCAACATTCTCATGTGAGGGGGACAAAGAGCCTCCTTGAGCCTTCTCATTGCATGTGTTTTTGATGCCGTCAGTGATGGATGTTGTGATGTCATCAGTCAGCGCCTTACCTGACATGAGGAGGAACACGGCAGCAAAGGTCTGCGGCGTGAGACGGCGGCAAGGCGATGCGGAGGCCATCTTGGTGTGTGTGTGGGTGCATGTGTGTGTGCTCATTGTCGGACAACTCACACTGACACACGCTGACTCTATGACTGTGTGTGTGCGTGTGTGTGTGTGTGTGTGTGTGGTGTGTGTGTGTGTGTGCGTGGGTGGGTGGGTGTTCCAGACAATAATAAAGACTTCATTGATTCGTCCTGAATGTTGGATGTGTGTTTTGTATCCTCACAACTCTACATTAATTATAAAGATGGCAAACGTTTTTTGCAATTTCACATGAACATGCATGACAAAGAGAAGTGTAACTTTGATATATTATGTACAGTGCGACATTGCTTTAACAGGCACATATTTTGGATACTTAGACCTCCATAGAATGACTTTCTTACATGGAGATCCGTATATGGCTTTGTCATACGAGTATCCAGAAAAGCTCCAACTGAAAGCTACAATACTTCTGTTTGACCCACGCTTGTCTCTGCCTTCTCCATATTTTAAATCATTAGAGAGCTTTATCTTGCCTTCTCCATCTTACATTTCGTCTCTTTCGTCTGATTGGTTGCATCGGTGCAGAAGACCCACTTGTGTGAGCACATGTTGACAGCGCTGGCACAAATTGGAGAGCTAGGCAGATGGATAATGACGTAGATAAACGCGAAAAATTCGAACGAGCTGTTTTCCTGGCCTGACGGCAGAAAAGCTCAGGAAAGCGTGGATGATTTTAATTCACATTTCACATGACGCACTAGAGAGTCAATATAACATCCCAAATCCTAGAAAAAATTGCGTTGGTAAAATATGGCATCTTTAATGAACATGCTGTTTGAAGATTGTAATTTTATAAAGGAGAGTACGTACAAAATTGTTTTTAAAAAGTAATGAAAAAAATACCAGGATAACAGGTTGGGCTGTTTGATTTTCATTCTTTATAGTGGTGCTGTGATATATTTTGGGCTGACCTGGGCAGATACGAATTTAATTCAATTAGTGACAATGCTCATGGATCAAAACACTATTTTAAACTATTTTTGGCCTCTTAAATGAACAGAAATTCCATGAATCTGTCGCATCGTCAAAAAATGCATTTTTTAATAAGAAAAAACACCTTACAATATTTCCCTTTTAAAAAAACGATATTAAATATAATATTAAGAATTATATCATTTATGCATCCAAATTTACTGGTACTGTTCTGGTCCTTTTGGTGTGCACACCATAACCAGAAAGCTATGGCTAGTATTGCGATTGCCTGTCTTCATGTGTTCCCCCACTGTTTCTTTTCCTTTAATCAGCGTTGCCTTTTTTTGGGGGGGCTCCCGATTAATGAAAACAAGAAATTAAGGAATTAAGTGATATCAGGCATACAAAAGGACGTTGTGTTTCTCTCACACACAAACACATGCTCACACACATCAACACTCACACACTCAATGGGCAACTGTGCGGCCATGCCACAGACGTACAAACTAGCCCATTATTTGCGTCACATACCCCCCCCCCCTTTCATTTCATGTTTCTTTCTCTCTTTCATGAGACTTCCAGGCATTTTAATGTGAGAGAGTCAGAGAGATCTCTGGATGATTTGACGAAATGTAAGATGGAGAAGGCAAGATAAAGCTCTCTAATGATTTAAAACCCCTCTTCTTCTTTTCCTTTCGGCTTGTCCAATTAGGGGTCTCCACAGCGTGTTATATTTGTCCATCTGTTGCATCTTCCTCTCTAACACCCACCGCCCTCATGTCTTCCCTGACAACATCCATCAACCTTCTAAAAACCCTCTTATGTTTTAAAATCTTACAAAGAAATTAAAACTGGGCCAAGGTAACAAATGTGGTCTGTAAGGTTTATGTACTAACAAGGGTCTCAAATCATTGCTTTTCCGTGTGGAGTTTGCCTGCTCTCCCCGGGCCTGCGTGTTTTTTGAATTGTCAATGTAAAGCCAACTCGAACTTTTAAGATTTTGTTGAGAAAAAAATTGAACACTTCCGTGGTTTTGTCAATGCTTTTATTTTTAAGACTAATGCCGGAAGTTGTTCCTGTCTCTTACCGGTTTAGGCACTACATGTAAGGGTAAACTTTGCCCGTTGCAGATTAGAGATGTTTTTAATGCGCCATTGATATTAAACTAACCTAAAATGTTGAGGAGAAACGCAAAAAAACGGGTTTAATGTTTGTTTTACAACTACATTTTGTGTAGTTGATCGGTCTACATCGACGCTACGTTTAGCCGCCGAGCTAACTGGACTCTTCGGAGGCTGAACCCGGTGAGATGTCTCGGGACAACACGCAAGGAGCGCAGTAAGCCTGAAAACGTGAGTTTTTGACGTTTAAGTCGTTTAATTGCACAATATAGTGATGCGGAGTAACGTCACGGGAATCTAAGTGATGTCACATGACCTAATTACCGTATTCACGCCCTTGACCGGATTATACGTTAAAACCAAATAGATGGGTGACATAATGTAGCACGACGTAGTTCCTTTGTCGTTGTCATCTTAGTGAGCATCCCATTGGGAGAACAAAAATAAATAAGTCAGTATGAACATGAGGTTTTCCTATGTTTCGTATATTACAGTCAACGGTTGGCCCAAAACAATTAAAGAAGTCATGCTGTGCTTTATTCGCTATTTAACAATAAACATATTTAACATTTCTGTGCTACACTTTCATCAAAATATACCAACAATCAAGAATTAAAATGTGCTTTTCACATGGTATTTTTTGTCTCGCTGAAATTATTCCATCCAGGCCAATGAAAATCTGGTTGAGTCTTAAGTCCTGACCATCGTGCCCTGTAGTAGGTTGCGCTTAACTGTGTGTATGTGGTGCATGGACCCAAGTCACCAAACACAAATACCCCGATTTCCACTTAGCTATCAACTTGAGTCAGTACAGTAGTACCTAGACTTGATTGATCTATGAAGTTTTTGAGATACAAGTTGTTCCTCTGTCATTTTTTTTCTTTGACTAGCGAATTAAAATGTGGGATGCAATCGCTAGATTGGGGTTGTGAAGTTGACTGACTTCATAACAAGCATCAATTCGGCGAATGGTGAACAATTCTTCAAATAAAAGTGTGTGTGCTGTTTCAAACGATCAAATACCCCTTCTGGTTGAAATTGACTGCCAAGTAAACATAAAACAGCGTTCCACATTTTATATTGAAAACAATCACATAGCTTTGTTAAGTCTGCTGTCTTAATGCTTACACACAATGCAAAAGATTATCGCCGTGCTAACAAAACTAGCATCAATGTCGTGCTGTTATAACCTTTCTTACATAATAGATATATGTACACAAATGGTGACGCTACATATGTAGATAGTATAAAACACACAGGCATGTATCCTTTATCCTCTGCGACAAGTGTGTAATATTACTCCATCTTACTGTCTTTTGCATCTTTCCCGTGTATTTCTGTAATTCTATAAATTGCCCAAACTTTTCAAATGATTTACATTCTTTTTTTGATTGCTTAATTTCATATGATGTGTGAGCAGGCATTCCAGAGATTCAACTATTTTTTTCCATAATGTGCTCACTTAAACCTCTGATCTGGTTTCTATATTCTGATTGTACCCCAGGCCAGGATGCTCCACCTGCCATACAGCAGCCTGGACCGGGATCGGCCCCTCATCCGACTTCCCTACACCATCTTCGTCATAGGGATGCTTCTTCTCCCTGTGGCTGGCCTACTTTTGTCCCTCTTCATTTCTATCATATACCACTTTGAAGAAGTCAATTACACGCACTGTCATGTAAGTTCTCACCGGAGGTGGCAAAAGTACTCACACGCTGTACTTAAATAGAAGTACAGATACCTATGTAAAAATCAACTAGTAAAGGCAAAAGTATTGATTCGAATCCTTATGTAAACTTTAAAAAGTGCAGAGTCTGAAATACACGCACTCTTAGCCAATTTTTTCCTGACCTGCACAATAGTACCAGTACTAAAAACATGGTATCGTTTCATTTTTGATGGTGAGGTATTTATGTAGTTGTAATTATGTAGTATCGTAATACTATGAAACTTTGTGTGTCTCTCCCCTCTACCAGGTGTCCAACTACCTCCCGTCCATCAGTGCTGCCATCAGCCGTGTGCCGGAGCTCTACATCTGGCGCTTCTGCATCGGGCTGCACTCAGCGCCACGGTTCCTGTTGGCTGCCACGTATTTCAGCTTCTACCGAAATTGTTTTGCCGCCAGGCTTCCAGAGCTGCTCCTGAGCTGGCTGGCGTTCGTGTGCAATCTAGCTGAAAACTGTGGCCTCCTCCTCCTCACCTACGTGGCGTCCACAGAGATCTACAGTTGAGTAAGACGGTTCCTAGATTACAGGACGTTTATAGTTTCTACATCGACTTAAAAAGAATGTATTTATTGTAAACTGTTTAAAATGGGTCATAGTGTCACATTTTTCCCTCTGCAGCAATTCACAAAGGCGCCTTCCTGACGTTCATTGTGAGCTCCCAACTGTACATGCTCATTACATGCAGATTGTGGTATTTGATCAAGACACATCATCTGAACCAAGAGGTAAATTCAACTCGGGTTTATGTATTTTGCTTTTCTTGTTTGACAGATTTGTATTGACACCACTGTGTTAAAGTGACTTAGCGTTATATTTGGAAGCGACACAGTGCCTTTCAGTGCTCCAGTAATTAATTATAATTTTTTGGGGGCATCAGGAACGGACGTCGTACAGGTGGAAGGTGCGCCTGCTCCTCTTCAACTTGAGCTGCTGTGGCGCTGCAGCATATTTCTTCAGACGCCACAACGTGCACTGTGAGGCTGGAAGTGAGTCTTTTTATGACTTGATCTCTTTAAAAACTAGGACTAAGTGTGCATGTATTTTAATGAATGTACAGTATGTGTTTCCTTCTTAATGGGATTTTTTTTTTTTTTAAACCAAAAATCTCTCCATACACTTCCACACTGCTGATGCTTTTGTCCCTTGATACAATGAGTAGAACCTTCATAGTCAAACACAATCTGCTCTGCGACACTGGTTGACTTTGAAGTACAGTAGCTCAACATTTTTTAAAAGATTTTTTCCTGATCTGAAATTGTGTGTTGCCTCCGTATTGTCTATTTATATTTCTATATTGTCTGTTGCCTCTGTGTTTGTTTATGTATTGTTTGTATTGTATTAAGCAATCAGATCTTTTCCCATGTCAATTTAAGTGTCATTGCTGGCTCTTTAAATTGTATCACTTTTGTGGGATTCAACTTTGGAGGTTGTACAGTACGTTTATGCATACAAGCGCTTAATATCCTTAAAATTGGCATTCGTTTTTCGATTGCAGTCAATTAAATTGTGAGGAGTAAGAAGATGGTTGGAGTAAATGCGACACAATTGATGGAATTTTGGAAAGTCTACAGCCTGTCCCATGTTTTTCTGAAATGTCAATTTTCAACGACAAGCACACCAAACTGCACAGGAGAAAGAAAGACTTGATTTCATTGTTTGTACATACTGACACGGCTTCCTTTGCTGTCCTTAGTGTACACGCTGTTTGCGCTCTTCGAGTACCTGGTGGTCTTCTCCAACATGGCCTTCCACACAACGTCGATCTTGGACTTTGGGAAAGAATTTGTTATGGTGGCCATGCTGCCTGAAGACAAGCAATACTAAAAACCAAAGGACGGAGTTTAAATTCTATTTCAGCCTACTGTAGTTGTCGGGTGTGCTAAAACTGTCCTTCCCTCAATATTTAAGGTCGCCAATCTTTATGTGAATGGTGAACACTGAGTTGGAATGGGGAAGAATTTTCCACCACAATGTAGTAAGCAGTGAAGCTAACAGTTAGCCTAGCTTTTTGGACTACTACATATTTTTCTTAGTATTTTCTGCCAGTCTGGATGCCCTGTGCCACTGTGCTGCCTCTCACAGGTCAGTCTTGGTACTTTGGCAGACATCAAAGTGTGTGTGTGGTGTGCAGTTGTGAACGCATCCGTTTTTTTTTTTTTTTGTTTGTTTTTAATAATGATGATGATGTTTTGCCACATGCTTTGACAGACTTTTTGGTGTAGAACCACAGTGATGTGAACAGTGTCACGTTGAAATCTGATCAAATGTATTTTTACAGTTACCATGAGTTCCCGACCTCAGTTCCCCTGCTGACTAAGGCAACTTATATTAACATCAAAGGGAGTTAGGATGTTGCTCAAGTCATGTGACCACAGATCAGGTATGCGGGAGCTTTTTTTTCCCATCAGGCGCCACTTCAGTTTTTATTTTTCCATCTTAGGGCACTCGTGTGTGTGTGTGTGTGTGTGTGTGTGGTGTGTGTGTGGTGTGTGTGTGTGTGTGCGCGCATGTGTGTTTGTCTTTTTACAGCAGATGTTTTTTGTTGTCTGTCTATTTCTTTATTTTTAATAAACCACAATACATTGTGCCTTTTAATGACATATAACCATTTGTAAGGGGTTATTGAACGTGTCTTTTTAGTTGGTTTTATAATACATTTTAAATATTAAAGACACTTTGTGGGCACCCTGTATCACGCAAAGATCTGAAATATTCTGATATATAACGGTCATTTTGTAAGAGCCCTTGTAGGTTTTTAAAAATTAGGTTTATAACTACATGGCGGGCCTTCGGTTCCTCTGACAACTCTTTAATGGCTTGAGAGAAAGACAGGAAGGGGAAGCGGCTTCCCGACTCCGAGGAGTCGCCGCGGAGGAAAAGGCGACATCCGTAAACGGAGAATTTATGCCATCTCCAGTCGTGTCTTCCTCCACACGGGCCTCTGCGCGAAATCGTGTTGGTCGTTTTTCACTATCAAAGAGATTCTCTGAAATTATTTTAGATGTAACATTTAATTTCAATAAAAAAATGTGCACATTTCAGGGAATATATTTCAGGGTAGTATTGACAGACTTTTCTCACTTGTGATCCCACCCCCCTGTTTATTATTACTGTATAGTCTTTATTTCCAAAGAAAAATATCTTACAAATTATTGGATTTTGTGAGCTTTTCGTACATTTGTCAATATTTACTGATATGAGAAAATCATACAGTTCTGTTGGCTCATATTGAGGCATAAGGGGTCAATTTTGAACACCCAGTGAAATTACATGAAATAGAATTTTTTATTTCCAGTCATTATTCATAATTCCATCCATCCATTTTGTATTGCGCTTGTCATGTGGTCAGGTGGAAGCTAGACCAGTTTACCTAGGTTGACCATAGACTGGTCACCAGCCAATCTCATAAAGACAAACCACACTTAAAATAACACAAAAAAATTCGAATCACATTTTTTCAAAGATAAAAACAAGTCTCTCAAGCACAATTGAGCCCTGTTCAGTTCAGTCGGTATTTTGATTCTTAGAGCAGCACGCAAGGCTTCTTGGTGACGACGGGCTCCGGGTTGAGAAAGGCCCTGACGGCCTCGGTGAACACGTCCTTGATCCCGTCCTGGTTGAGGGCGGAACACTCCAGGTAGCGCACGGCTTGTATCTGGCGGGCAAGGGCCACGCCCTGGTGATGAGTGACAGGCGCCTGGTTCTGCTCCTTCAGCTTCTTCTGGGTCTCTGTGTCGTTTCGGAGGTCACTCTTGGTGCCCACCAGGAGAATGGGGACCCCGGAGCAGTGGTGTGACACCTAAGGAGATGAGACGATGTATGAAAACCCCCAAGAACTGTCAATCAACCTGTCAATTCTACCTCTGGGTGCCATTTGTGTTTGACATTCTCGTAGGAGGCTGGACTTGAGATGGAGAAGCAGATGATGAAGACGTTAGTCTGCGGGTATGACAGCGTCCTCAGGCGGTCGTACTCCTCCTGGCCCGCTGTATCCCACAGGTTCAAGCTGATGATCCTGCTATCCACCGTCACCTGAATGCATCACGAGCACCAAGTAAGTACAGTGGTCCCCTGCTATTGGGAATTCAAAACACTACTATCTCAAATTGTCTTTCCCCAATGAAATAATGAAATGGAAATGGCCCGTATTTATTAGATCATTACTCAATTGATTAATCCAAGACTGAGAGAGAATACATTTAAATTTCATATGCATACCAAATAATATGTTTAAAAATGCGGAGCACCTGGCTGCTGTAGTTGTCAAACACAGTGGGGATGTACTCTTTGGGAAAGGCTCCAGTAGTGTAGGAGATGAGGAGGCAGGTCTTCCCCACGGCGCCGTCGCCCACCACAACACACTTGATTGTCTGCATGATCACGCCTACCTGGAGCAGACACACACACATCATTTATTTGATCGGTTCGCGTGTCCTAGCTGACTGTAGACAAGAGACAGACAATCGCCTATCACACTTAAAACTAAATATACAATAAACTATCCCGAAACAGTTTATTTAAAACTGATTGTTTGAAAAATGGAAGACCAAGGAAGTGTGCATATACATGAGCAAGTGGTGAAGACTCCCAACTTTCACTAACAACCCAAGCTAAACTTTGCGCTCCTCATCTACAGAGGTTGCCTCTGAGTTCACCACGTCTGCTAGACTACGTATCCAATGTTGAGTACAGATTGTGACTGTGGATGGGGCTAGAGGGCTGCGACAAAGTAAGCAGCAACCGCGTGTGTATAAGAAGTGCAGGGTGGAGTGTGGGGATCATTTTTACACATGGAGGCAACACTTCATACTTTGCTTTCAATTTTTGTTCCCAGTTATGCATGTGGCGCATGCAGCAGAGCGCAAAGATCAGCAAACACAATAACTGATCCTCCACCCAAATCTGCACTGAGGAATCGAGTATGAGCGACTGATCAAAAGGTAAAATTCATTTGTAGATGAAAATAAACAACAATATTGACTTGGTTGTTTAATTTCATGCATTGTAGGTGGGTAGGCACTCTAGAGACGCAAATATTTCCCAAACTATGCCCTCATTTTGTATCTGAAAACTGAATTAGAGATGTGCACACCAATGCAGTATTCCTTGGGGGAGACACATTCTGCGTTTACCTGTCTGTCTGATGATTGGATTCAATTAAATATTTAGAGAATCGTTATGTCCCATCGTTTGGCTCCTGAGAAGAGAAGAGAAGAGAGGAGAGTTTATGCACATCAGTGTTTGAAGGTTTTCAAATGCAAAACTGTCAGTTATGAGCAGGGCCACAAAACAAATTAAATAAATATCTCAAGGCATCTCTGTATTAGAAATGATCTCTATTGCAGTAGAGGTCTCATATCATCACAATTGATCAAAACTAATTCAGACAATAATCACCACGTGTAAATTCAACACAGACCTGGAGTATTAACAAAAATGGAGGACAGTGTCGGTTAGTATTGAGATCCTTAACATTAGTTATGTGCATAGTGACCCAGCAGAAAAAGTGATCATATTATTCCAGTGGACGTGGCGCCAAAGAATGAAATACAAACTGTGAGAATGCAGCTCAGCCCAGACTCCTGGGATATGACCCCACCCTCATCTCACTCTGGACCTCTGCTGAGTTCCCTCATTCTACAAACTTCAACCTCTCCACTTGCACTTCTTTTTCTTTTTTTTTTTTTGACGTAAACATGATCTTGTGTTGTTATTTGAAATGGTTTTCATAAGGTTGCCGCACATCTCCCAAATTCCATTATCCTCGCCGCACAAAACTCCAAACACCTCAGCCTTTTGAGAGAGAAGATACTAGAACCTCCCAGTGGCCTACACCCAGCTGGAGTGGCTTCATCCATGAGGCTGCCAGGATGCCCTCCCTCCCACTCTAAGTCATACTCTTACTCACCCCAAAAATGTTGGAATGCAGTTAGTAGAGAGAGATGGAGCAGAATAGAGCAGGAAAGCGTGTGCACAAAGGAAAGATTGTAAAATACATCCAGGAATTGTTATTATATCTACTGTGACTATGACTACAACAGCATTACAATTTAAGAGACGTACTGCCTACATTCACGAGAACTATTCTGACAAGTACTGTTTCTTTAATGTAAGAGAAACTATCACAACAATGATTATGCTAAAATGGTATACCTATTATATATTATTTATAGATAGATAGCGCTACTACTGCCATTATTTCTTTCATAACTCCTATAACCTGTTTTTTTAGTACTATGACTAAAAATACCCATTATTATTATTATTATACTTAATTACGTACTGCACGACCATAAAAACAATTTCTAGAGACAACCTTTTAAAACAATTAACTACAAACACTACCAATTATTATTTATTAAAAGAGAAAATTTTTTATTAGGCACTACTATAACTGCTACTATTATTACTAGGACTAGTATTCATGTCTAGTATTTAAAGTAGACGTGCATTTTTTTTTCCCGAGAGTTTGAAAGAGTCCTTTGGGTTTTTGTTAGTCAAAATTCCCCAAGGATGAAGATTACACTTCACTTATTTTGATTTATACAAATGAGCCATTGGGCACCCATCCCGATCTACTGCGGGGTCAATGCTTATCACGGCTGTCCTTTTGTTATTACTAAAACGACCGTACTACAACACCCCACCATTTCCTAGAGCGCTTCTAATCACAAGAGTGCTGGAGTCCATCCGAACTAAGGGTAATTTTTGGGAGAGTGGTCGCCAGTCACCGATGGACAATTTGCCGTCAAGATGTCGAGAAGTGTGAAACAAATGTGTTGAAATTTTGAAATGTTGAAAGTGAAACGTTAAACCCCAAAAAAAGGAAGCTTTTCTTAAGCAAAAAATCCTTGCGGTCTCATGTTGAAATGAAAACGACTCGTTTTGAACGTCACACATTTGAGAAATTCTTCAGTTCCTTGGAAATAAAAAGCCTGAAGACATTTAGCCACCAATAAATGATGGACAAAAAAAAAAAAACAATCATCAGATTGTATTGTTTCACAGAATGTTGCAAAAAAAATCGCATTACTATTACAATAAAACACCCTGTCAATGCTAATGTCAAAACTGCAAGCTGTAAATTCGCCTGACAGAAGAAATGATTGAGTGAAAGAAAAAGGGGAAGTATTGTGAGCTGGGGAAAAAAAGAGGAAGAGGAATGAATATCAATCAAGTGCAGCAGCTCCAAGCCACTGGTGAGCCTGTTGACTGTGTAAAAACAACTGCAAAGTCATGTTAAAAGTTAATTAGAATGTTGCTGACCTTCCACTCAGCATTCACGATATTGTTGCATCGTGTCATACACTGAGGGGAAACAAGCTAACATTAAGCTATTATGTGTATTGAAAGTTTAATGGGACGTAACAAATGTACAAGTCCTCTTTATGTGTGCATTATGAGGAAGTAACAAAATACTTCATTTCCTTCTGGTCAGCTGAGCTCGCTATTTTTATTTAATCGCGCTCGTTTTGTGTCTGCTGACCTGTTGAGGAACTGCCTCATACCACGGATGAACACTTGATGGGAACATGTCTAATAATAGTGCAACGTTGCCTTTCTTGCAGCTGCATCATCTTATTTTTTTTTTATTTTGTGTGTGTGTGAGTGAGGGCGGGCGGTTAATGCAAAAAAAGCAGAAATCCCAAATTTGTCGGGTGAGAAATTCCCTCTCCAAAATGGCAGTTGAAAAGATGCTTATGGGAAATGTGAACAAGACAAATACAGTATTCTTTTTATAGACAATATACTTTAGCTTACATAAGTTTTTGAAAAACAACAATACCAATAGGATTATACTAAATAGTAGACAGATAAGAACACGAGCATGCTAACATCAACAAGTTAATTGCTCGCTATAATATTGAGTAAACTAGTTTAATCAAATCTACATGCTATGTAGCCAGATAAAACACAGCGACACAAGAAAATTCGTTTGTTAAACTTGATAGCCATGTATCATATGGCATGTTTGTAATTTGAAAATTAGCTTGCTTAATTTGATAAGTAGCTAGGCAAGATAGATGAACATTATGAGTAAACTAGTTTGGAATAATGGTTAAATAGCAAGATTGGACAGATAAGCTAATAGGCTAGCTAAAACTAGCCTAACGGCGGGGGGTTGACACACTCTACCTGCTCTAAATGTTAGAAGACTGCATCTTATAAGAAATAGTTTCCCATTTATTGAATATCTATTGTTTTTGTTAGTTTGTTTGCTCTTCTTCTCCATACTCAACGAGAATGTCATGCCAGGGCGGAACCGACTGCTGGACACAAATTCCTCGTGTGTTGTTGTGTTCTTGGCCATTAATTCTGATTCTGCTTTAGACAGCGACACAACACCTCAATTGAACAGTAGTCATCCAGAGACCCTGCTAAATAGAACTTTGTGTCATCTACATAGACAGATATAGATATACAGATACAACAGATAAGATAAGCAGCTAGTTAAGATAGATGCACTTTATTAATGAAAACGTATAGGATGTGAATCCAGTTTTTGTTTCTCTGCTGATGTGGTTTCATGTTATAGAAGTAATCCTGAGACGCAGAGATGGGTGAACCTGTCTTTCCGCTGATTTCACATTCCGACTGGAGTACATGCGAGTGTGCGAGAGACATTTCATGTTTACAGTATGCCATCTTGCTAACAATCGTGCCTCTCATACGCTCTCTGACTGACAATAGAGGAACTGTGTGTGTGTTGAAAGTCAAGTAGGAAAGGTTTGTCAGTACGACTTTTCAACCAGTGGCAGCAGCATCCAGGATGAAATACGACCAACTTTGATAACCTAACCAAAATCAGGCTACCATCAAAACATATGGAATCTAATTATCCGAATAGGATATTCAAATAAAAAAAATAAACTGCAATATTGAGTTCCAGTATTATTGAAGTACTTTATTTTTAATGTGTTGCAATCTTTTTCATAAAAGAGTTGAATTACACTTTAAATGGACTTTTTACTGTTTTATAGTGCCATCCATTTGTCATCGGTGGTAAATTCACCATGGCAACCAATGCATACATCTACTCGTGTTGCAGTATTGTTGAATAATTGCTGTCATTTCCAGAATTACCAGTGATGATCATGGTTAATATGTATTATGTCAACTTCTACAAACACGATCCTCCCACGTGCTACTTGGAATATCCTTTCATCCCCCCCCCCAGTAACTTTTTCCTTTTTGATTTGATGAAAATGAGTCAGAAAGCCACTCACCGGTTATCAGTCCTGTCCGATCACACTCGCTGCGTTCACTTCTGCTCAGTGTGTCTGTGCATGTTTGTGTGAGTGTGGATGGGTGGAGCATGAAAGCAACAGCAGGAGGAGGAAGAGGAAGTTTACTGCCGTCCGCTCTGTGGATAACTGTACGTGTGTACTGGTACTGTAGTCATATCTTTTGTGAGGAGTCGAAGCAGTACAGTGGGGGCCTCGGGACTCGTGTTGGTTGTGACTGTGTGGAAGCAGTTTGAGTACATCAATGGTTCTCAAACATTTTTTTTCATATCTAGTACTATCTAGAAACAAATACTTAGCTCTCGAGGTACTTCATGACCAATATAAAAATGCAGTAAGGTAGCAGGCCTAAGTTTTTATAAAAAAGGAGACAAAAGTGAAAAGTCAGTTGTCTAGTTTTTCAAGATACAAGCTGTTGTTGAGATGATTTATTTATTTGTATTTATTTATTCTTTTTTTTATGCTTCAACAAACTAAAAAACTTTGAACTATGAGCGCTTCATGGTGGCAATAAACTCAACTCAGTTTACAAAAAGCAGCACTTTTGGCATTGTGAATACAGTGAAGAAAATAAGTATTTGAACGCAATGCTATTTTGAAAGTTCTCCCACTTAGAAATGAAAAAAATGAACGATGAAAATTTCAGACCCCTCAATTATTTTCTAAATTTCTAAGAACTTGCAAGATAGCAGGATGTTCAAATACTTATTTTCTTCAATGTACATATTAACGGAGAGAGGCTTTGAGTGGTTTAATGCCACCCCCAGGTCAAGTTTGTCAAACTAAACTGAAAAGAATTACACTTTGTGTATTTCAAATTAATGTATAACTGCTTTAACGTCTGCCAGCTCAATGCTAACACACAGCGTCATGAGAAATGCTATTGACAAACTGAGGAATCGAATCTTATGTGGTAGGTCATGCTTTGAAAAATACAGACAAATCTCTTTATCCTCTGTGGATAACAATATTACTTAACAGTGGTTGAGTGAAAATCTTCGTTTGTTTACATGACTGTATTATACTGCCACCCGGTGGCCAGGTTGCACACACTTGGGAGCTGCAATAAATGAATTATGATATCCAAACTTCTTCTACAGTACATAGTTGTCTTTTTCAGGGTGGTATTTATATTTAAAAAATAACATTATTTTGTTTGTTTTGTGAACGTACTTCAGATGTACTGTACTGTAGTTGGCTTTCTTTCCTATGGCTGCATTTGCACATCCTGTAGATGACCGCTAGGGAGCAAAGCCTGACAGCGGAATTATACAAATGATACCTTCCCGTCTCAATTGCTGTCGGAAATTAGAGAATCCTCAAAGATGATGGACAGATCAAGGCAGAATTTAGCTGCCAGATTAAAAAAAAAAAAAAAAGAAAATATATATATATATAATTGCAGCTGTTTTTTTGGGGGGGAAAGGGAATTATATTTTTAAGAAAAATAAATAATCTTGAGAACAAACTGGTTTCTGTGGAAAAAAAAAAAAGTTTTAAACTTCCAAGAAAAAAGTAGATTAAGCCTACTTGTTTTTAGGGTTATTTTAATATTCTTATTATTATTTATGCAAGAACATAAAGTTGTAATCTTATGACAATGAAAGGGCTGTAATTTTAGTAGAACAAATATGCTGAGAACACAAATTGTTTTTACCATAAATGACGCATTTTTTAAAATATTCAAAATATTTGGAGAAAATTTAAAATAGTCATCCGGTAGAAAAAAAACGGATGAAAAGTCACAATATTACGATAATAAAGTTATTTTGTGAAATAGGAAATTAAGCATATGAGCAAACCAGTCAGAGTAAATTCTTCTCAAATAACTTTTACATGAAAAAGAATGCCATCTTTCCACTAAATTTTTAATGAGCAGTGTTTCAAATTCTTAATGCTGCACACCAGGCAACCTTTAAAATTCCATCGCAGCCTGAAAAATAAACATATAGCTCAAATTACCCAAAAAATATAACAAGCATGACATGAAATCATGAAGTAACATTTTTAGGTGAGGGTTCTTGAAGGCACCACAGGCGGATCTCTGCATGCCCCCCCCCCCCCCCCCTTCTTAGCAGCTGTTTCAGTTTGACTCGAAGAAGTACGAGTGCCATCATCAGTGCTGCTTTTTTTTTTGATGATTTTCCCCCTCTCATCCGCTCATTTGGACCTGACCAAACGGCCCGGATGGATTAGAGAGGAGGCCGCACTCTACATGTGAGTGACGATTTGAGTTTGAAGGCGTTCGTTTCACATTTCACAAGGAATGTTGATGTTTAGCTGAACAGCTTCCTGACTTCTGAACTCCAGCACCAACTCTTAGGAGGAAATGGAAGATGTTGTTTGGGGAGAGGCAGTTTAAATACTTATCGCAATATGCACAAGTCTTGGAGTTTAGTATACTGTAAATCTTTTTATTATTATTTAGTTGTTTTTGTATGACACTGTGATTGTATGTGTTGGGTGTCATGTCATGTCTTTACATAAGCAGATGTTTGAACCATGTCCTGTCTGTCATCCCCAGTCATGGCGCGTGTGTGTTTGTGGCTGGTGTGTGTCCTGAGCGTCAGCGTAGACAAGGGGGATCATGCCCACCCGGACCACCAACATCACCGTTACGACGTACCCTCAGGTAGGGGACAAAGCCGTGTGTGTGTGTGTGTGTGTGTGTATTGGATTCATTTCATTCATTCATTCATTGCACTGTACACCGTGACAATATGAATCACCAGCCCTGTCATATGAGCACAAATGTTTACCCACCACAGCCCAAAAGACCATGAATTACATTCCCTTTATACCAGTGCTCACCAATGTGGTGCCCACGGGCACCAGGTAGCCTACAAGAAGAACCACATGAGTAGCCAATGGGCCTGTTCCAAAAATAGCTCACTAATGATGGGAAGTAGTGATTTTATAGAAATGATCACTTGAAAATGTAAACACTGGAGAGAGTTATAGAAACATTTTATTTAAAAAGTATCCCTTTCCTTTTTACTGTATGGTGAGAACTCATTAACATGATCAGTATCTTGTCAGAAATGATCATTAATTAAGAATAATATCTAACAAGAACATCATTCATGGTAATTTGATCAGATTAGTTATTTCAAAAGTGGTTGCCCTTCACATTAGTCATTGTCCAAGAAGTAGGTCTTGGTTAGGAAAAAGGTCGGTGACCTTTGCACCTGTAACGGAAATGGATAGTAATATTATACTGTGAGAAAAATCTCAAGTTCAATTTTGTGCATACATGCAGTGCAGCTCCATGCAAAAGTCAAAAGGGAAGTCTAAAGGAAACTATTTACATTATGATGACGACTTAACATGAGTGTGCATCAGCGGCGGTTAGCTAACCACAGCTTCCGTAGCTATTACGTCGCAGGCAGGAACTGGGACCGAAATACATAAACCCTTCCTAAAATTAAGTCTAACGTGCTCATAGGGTTTTTTGTTTTTTTCATAGGGGGATTTTAAAATGAACATTACTATTACTGTTTAACATTCCCAATTAATGTAATGTAAACAAGGAGGGTCAATCGTCAGGTGTGCTATTTTTTTGTAATTTTTTTAATGCAATTCTCGCTTTCAGTGGCATTCAGTCACGTGGTACATGCTGCAAAAAAATGGAATGATGTAAATTTGCAATTCTTTTTTCAATTTAGGCAAACTACAATCAAAACCAAACTAAATTTTAATTTTCAATATAAATCATAATAAATAGATGTCTCGCCAGTGTTAGATGAACACTGACTTTGAGTTGACCTTCCGGCTGTTTCTTTATTTTTATCCTCCCAGCTGTTGACTTTAATCCTTTAATCCTGGTGTCACTTCACCTGTCCTGTCTTTACCTCAGGTTACCCCCACTTTTTCTTTTCTTCATGGTTACGTACAGGTGCCCAAACTGACCGCGGGCCACTTTAATGGACATGGTTGATGGCCGCAGAGTTTTTCCACATCCCAAACAAAAGAACCCCCCCTCAGTTTCCACTCATCTCTAGAGGCCCTGATGTTTTACTTCCTTTTTGATGCATATCAGTCCCTGTAATAGACTAATCTACCAGATGCTCCTCCACTAAAAAAAACAATAAGTTCCTAGAGTTCACATTCAGCCTTTACCAAGTAAACTGCAGATCACATTTGAACATTTTTGCAAAATAGTAGCAAAAGGTCTTTCCATTCATAAGACATCAACCTTAGAACATTACCGAATTTTCCACACTATAAGGCGCGCCTAAAAGCCTTTAATTTTCTCAAAAGCCAACGGTGCGCCTTATATATGGATCAATATTGAGCCTTTAGTGCAATGCCATCTAATGGGTGTATAATGTAACCTCAGCCTCTACTGTAGCGTCTATTCTATGCACCTTATAATGCGGTGCGTCTTATATATGAAAAAAGTCTTAAAATGGGCCGTTCATTGAAGGTGCGCCTTATAATGCGGAAAATACGGTACCTTTAAAAATAATTGGTTTGCTGATGATTTGATTTGTAATTTTTATGTTCACAATAGGTCGTGTGTCCAATAACATTTGAATATATGAAGACTCTTCATAATTTTATTAACAACCCAGGCTAAACTAAGCCCCTCTATGACAGGGGAGCTCAATGCGTCGATCACAATTGACTGGTCGATCGCGATGGTGTGCCGCGAGGAAAAAAAATGACATCAGCTGTTTTTTCTGACCTTTACCTCACCGCGCAAGTACAAACAACGACAGAACAGGAAAACACGCTAGTTGGGGAGTTCACCCCTATTTTAAGCTCTTGCTTAATAAATCTTATCAAACGTGAGTATGGATGCTGCAGTAAAGAAGACAAAAACATTTCACTATTATATGGAATGTGAGGCGGACTTTTTTTTCACGATGTCATTTTCGAAGTGCATTTGCCTGATCTGCCAGTGTAGTGAAATGTGGAGCGGCGTTTTCGAACTGTTAATGGAAAATAGGACGCCGACATTCCGCCGAAAAGCGAACTGAGAATGAGAAAAGCGAACGAACTAAAATCCCAATTGGCCGCACAGCACTCATTTTTCACACAATATAGTTGAATAGCGAAAGTCGCCACCAAAGCATTGTTCCGGGTTCGTCACATAATCATTAATAACAAGAAGTCCTTCTAAGACGATCTTTTAAAAATAAGGTGGAAATATTATCTTCAATAAAATCTCTGCTGCTGTAAAAGAGTACAGTTACATGGCGTCGTGAAGCCACTGCTAATGTGTGGAAGGACATCTCAAATTGTGAGTGTTTCTCACTGCAGTTGGACGAATCCACTGACGTGAGTGACACAGCCCATGTGTGCATTTTCATTCGTGTAGTGTTTAGTGATAATCAACGGGATCTCAGAGAGTTACAAAAAATGTTTACAGTTAATTATGTTGTGTAATATTGGCTCGTGCGATTATGCAAGGGACACAAACATACATTTACACATAAAGAATCCTCAATATACTTTAAAATAAATCGTGAGAGGCTGGCTCCTTAAAAAGTAGATGTTGGGGTAAAAAAAAAAAGTCTGGGCACCCCTACTCTATGGTATACAAAGATTATGTCTCTTAGTCGAGATGTATCACTTGTACAATACAGTGGTACCTTGACTTTCAAGTTAAATGTGTTCCACAACCAATAGATGGTATATGAAATGGCATTAATCTGCTCCAGCCTCTACCCGCCCCCTCAAAATTGCTACACATAACTAGAGCCTCATAACTTGTAAAAACCCCTAACTCATAACGCAGGGAATTCGTAAGTCGAGGTGCCACTGTACTTCTTTGACACTAATTACTGTTTTCCTATTAGCCAGGGCTTTGGCGCCATCTTGTGCCAAGGTTTTACAGAAAAAATGCTAATGTGTGAATACGTGACTAGCAAACCGCTTATAAATAATGGTTCGCTGTACTTGTTCAAACATGTATTTCAACAGTGAGCAGCAAAAGTAATTTATATACGCTATAAATAAATAGACACATGCAAGATTAGCTAGTGTGTGTGTGTGCATCTGCTAGTGAGTGAGTGCACGTGTATAACTTGAAAAGGTATCTGATGACTTCGTCTGTTTAAGTTTGTCATTCACGTACGATGGATCCTAAAGACTTCAAACCTGCACAAAGTGTTTGCCTTGTAGCTTCTATTATGGTATGCGCGCACACGCATCCACAGCCGAGCGATCATCCTGAGACTCTCTCAAGAGGCTCAAATGACCAAATGTAGGCATAACGTTGCGGCTGTGATGTGTGCAGCTCAACTGTGTTGTCATGGCGACCAAGGCACAAAGTGACGGCTGATCACTGGAACTATTAGACCGCTGCTGTAAACAAAACAATAACTTTTGTTGTTGTTGTTTTTTGTTTTTTTTTTGCAACACAAACAACTACCATATACACTGAACAAACGTATAGAATTGTAATGGGGAAAGGGAGATTATAGACAAATAAACATACAGTCGCATTCTTCAATGAATAGAACATGCAGGTTTTTGGAGTTTGGCAGTATTTGGACAAAACGAACAGAAGGGCCGTCTGAGTTTAAAACCCAAAACCTCTTGACAGTGAGGCTAAACTAACGACTAGTCCTTATGTCAAAATAAATATCTTAATACTTTTCGCTTAATACTACTCAAAATTGAGCATTATTGTCTGTGTAAAGGTAACATTTGTAATACAGCTCTTCCACTGGATATCACTAGATTGTGCTGTGGATGTGTGTTTAAAGTACTTCATCCATTTTCTTCGCTGCTTAACCTCACAAGGGTCGCGGGGAATGCTGGAGCCTATCCCAGTTGTCAACGGGCAGGAGGCGGGGTACACCCTGAACTGGTTGCCAGCCAATCGCAGGGCACTTAAAGACAGACAAACAGCTGCCCTTACAATCACACCTAGGGGCAATTTAGAGTGTCCAATTAATGTTGCACGTTTTGGGGATGTGGAAGGAAACCGGAGTGCCCGGAGAAAACCCACGCAGACACAGAGAGAACATGCAAACTCCACATAGGTGGGTCCGGGATTGAACCTGGGACCTTAGAACTGTCAGGCCAACGCTTTACCGGCTGAGCCACCGTGCCGCCTGTAAATTACTTCATATTAAAAAAAAAAAAAAAAAAAATGCTATTTAAGATGGGCCAAAAGTAGGTACACAATGAGCCCACGCTATTAGTGGGGGATTGAGACCTGGCACAATTACAAATACTGTAAATCTGTGAATAATTGAAGCTCAAAATAATTGCCATGACAAACTTTGTATTCCAACAGGGGTGTGTACATTTTCTATATCCACCATAGATATAGTATATGCATATATCAGGTATTCAAATGTAAGTCTGCCATACAGTTGTGCAAGTTTCATTGTGGTCTGTTGCAGATCTGTGCGCAATGGATCAGCAGCTGTGTGAGGACGAGAATGCCCTGTTGAGCTTCGAGGCCATCTGCAGCATCCACAAACAGATGGACGACGACGCCGATGGGACGGTGGACGCGGCCGAGACGGACGAGGTGATGGACCCGTGCTCCTCGCTCCCCCCCCCCCTCTAAAAAAAAGAAAAGGCCCTTGGCTGAAGCCTCACTTGTATCTTAACTTTTTATCAGTTCCTGCGGGAGGATCTCAAGTATCACGACCCGAAAGCCAAGCACAGCAGCTTCCACCGCGCAGACCTGCACATTAGCGTGGGGGACATGTGGGACGCCTGGAAGAACTCAGAAGGTGAGTTCATTATAAAAGGACAGACGAAGAAAAGGGGGGTTTGCCTCATGGTAAAATAAAATCTATAGTACGTTACAGTTTTGTTGTTATCACACAAGGAGGAGGTGTGATTTTGTTTACTACAGTGATTGCCATTCATTCGTAGCACCGATGGCAAAAATATTGCTTTGCGATGTATTACTCGCTGTTTTCAGTGTATAACTGGACAGGCGATCAGGTGGAAGAGTGGCTTCTGCTGAGCGTGGAGCTTCCCCAATACGCCGAAACCTTCCGGAAACACGGGCTGGACGGCAAGGCGTTACCAAGGTAACGCTCACCTGTACGTGTCACACTCAGCATGTGAGGGCACGTTTATCGAGCTCCACATTGTCTCTGTGACCTTATCCCTCTTTTTTTCTTCCCCATCAGGCTAGCGGTGAAGAACACCACCCTCACCGGGTTGGTATTGAAAATTTTAGAGCGTAGTCATGCTCAAAAGCTGCAGCTAAAGGCTCTGGATACTGTGCTGTTTGGACCGCCGCCAGGTATGCTTAACACTTCCTGTTTAGCCAAACATCACACTAGAATAGCACTTGGTAAGGCACATACCTCAGCTAAGACCAAACAATTCTTAAAATGACGTGCTTGGCCGGACTGTTCCACTCCAGACCTGTAGGTGGTGATTTTGTGTACAAAGTTATAAGAAGTGGTCTGCAGTAAAACCTGGGGAATAGCATTTCAGTGGCAACCCGTGAAGCTCCAGATGTTTTGCGTCTTCATCATTGCTGCTAGCAGCAGGCCTTTGACTGCATGATTTATCGGGAACAGATCCTGTTTCGAGAGATGTGCCATTGATGGCAAATTTTGTAATATGCCTCCACTGTCAATTAACTAACCCAGGGCAAAAAATGATTCACTACATCATGTCTGTCCAAAAGATACCGAAAAAAAACAAAATAGAACGATTACCAGTAGGTAGAATGTGAGTTTTGAGACAGTGAGGAGAATTTAATGTCATTATGAATACAGTACAGGATTAGTGATAATGGTACTTTTACCCCCCCACACCCCGTATGGATCATTTGGCTAGTCCTAGATAACGAACAAATTCATATAAAACTAAAGATCAGGCTTATTGTGCATGTAGAGTTCCAAGTAAAAATCCTTTTTCCCAGACACTCCATCACTCATTGACGCCCTCCCCGTCCATTTATTACTGTCTGTGTATGTGTGGTTTTTTTGCGTGAGACTAGGTCGACAGAACCGGTGGAAGGACCTTGTTCTGGGCGTGTCCATCCTCGCGGCTCTGGGCGGCTGCTGGTTTGCGTACGTCCAGACGAGGAGGTCCAGGGACGACCTGAACAGGCTGATGAAGGACCTGGAGGGACTTCAGAGGGCCGAGCAGAGCCTGATGGACATGCAGGAGAAGTGAGTTGAAAAGTCGACCGAAGGAACTGACTCAAGGGTGCTCACAAATCTTGAGTGTGTGTGTGTGTGTGTGGATACGAGCAGTGAAGAAGATTCCAGTTTAAACTCCTTTTAAGGACAAAGGGAGACATGGAGCTCCCTTTACTGTCTGTCTTATGCCCGCTCCAGCTCTTAGACACGGGCGTGCGCACTCACACACACGCACACGTACACAATTGGATAAATGCTTCAGACTCCTTGTAGTTGTTCCATCAGAGTGCCGTTCTATTGTCCTATATTCAGCTGCTCAGTGTCAGTCAATTCAACTCAAACAGGTGGTAATGTGCCCATGACACAGTTTCCTGTCACAAATGTGTGTGTGTGGCACTGATCTTGAAAAAAAAAAAAGGAAAAAAAGATTGGATAGCGCATACACATCGAGCGGTATGTCGATTGGTTCAAGGCAGTTGGCTGCCATCTTGGTACTCCCAAAACATGTGGAGGACATGGTTCACAGGTTGGATTAAGGCGGGGGTTTTTCTCAAGGTTTGGCATGTAGAATTAAAACTGGTTGTGTGGGCTTGACATTTTTTTCAGTTCTGGTAACATGAATGAGTTTTAATTCGACTTGGTAAACAAAACAAAAAAAAGGCTAAGTCCAAAGGAAAGACAAATAACACCGTAATTACCAAGAAACCTTGCATATTACCTGGCCTGATTTCCGTGAGATGTTAGCTTTTCCAAAAATAGGCAGTGAAGCACTATCAACATCGCAAAAAACTAAGCATTTTTTGTCATAAAAACTCAAAATTTTACTCAGTTAGATATATTTTTGGAAATAAGGACTCACAATGGGAAAATACATTCTAAACGCTAAAAGTTCATTTGTTGTCTCTGTGATGGTCTATTTCAGACAGAAAATTTAAACTTGTTTCCTCGCATTTGAAAATCAAATTTCTCAGAGTTCTGGGTTATGAGATTCATCAAAAATTTCACAGAAAATGTGTTTTCTTGCCTATCCAATGATGAAATTTGGGAAAATATTTACATCGCTTTTTCGCGAAAAACCGTCGGCGAGGTGAAGCAGGGAGTGAAAAGTGAACAACAACCGTAAACAAGAACTTTGCTCAAGTAGTTAATCAGAAAATTAAAAAAAAAAACCTTCACAAACTTTAACAGTGTCAAAGTAAATCTTTCTAACTTGCCTGTGGAATGTTTTCTCACAGCCATGAAACTGGTGATTAATGCAGTGAATCGCTGTTGCTGCACCGGTTAGCATGTTTGTTTTGGGAGTATCAAGATGGCAGATGGCGACTTCAGTTTCACTCTTTTTTTTTTTTTTTCTAAGATCAGTCATGTGTGGGATGTATTCTCACACACGTGACTTTCTTCCGCATTTGGCAGATAGTGAGGGTACAGCGCCACCTACTGACACCAAGGTCTGCCGGGGTTAAAATAACATGGAAAAAAAGAATTGGCAATGTAGTCTAGGTGGAGCTATGAAACCGCACTGAGAACATGAAATCACATGAAAGATAGGAATCATCTTTATTTATTCAGAATCATCTTTATAAGCACGGTACACTACTAGCATTTAGCACATCTGCCTCACATTTAAGAAGTTCTAGACGTGAACCTGGTGGTGTTTGCATGTCCCCCCCGTGTTTGCGTGGTTTCTCTCTGGGTATTACAGCTTCGCCCTACATTACAGAAACAATTTATATTGATTGTGGAATCTCAAAACCAGATACATGGTTGGAATATATCCTTTGCAGTGTGCCAGTATATATATGGTGCTCAATCCCTTATGTGTGGTGAAGAGTCACTGATGATGGGTGTTTTTCATAATTGTCCTGTTCAGTCGCTTTGTGGCTGTGTCGCCTGGTGGGGTGTTATCAATTATTTATTTTTCACAATTCGTGCAAAGGTTCGATCCGCAGCAAATAGCAAGTTTTACTGTACTGTTCTTCAATGCCATGTTAATCTGAATTACAAAAGCAGCCGTTGTTTTTGTTGTCGTGAGGCTGCAAAAGGCCCAGGAGGATCAGCGCTGCGTCCAGGTGGAGAAGGTAAAGGTGGAGGAGGAGCTGAGGAACGAGATCAACACGGCCAAGCAGGAAGCGCAGCGTCTCCGGGAGCTCCGCGAGGGGACCGAGAATGAGAGGAGTCGCCAGAAGTATGCAGAGGAGGAACTGGAGCAGGTCCAGGACCGCGAACGTACCGCGGCTCGAGTCTTAGACGTAAGTCTAGCGAGGATGTTTTTTTTTTTTTAACTTTCGAAGACCTGATTGCAGGTGAGGATGGCGCTGAAGAAGGCTGAGAGGGAGCTGGAATCGCGGGCCCGCTGGTCGCCGCCGGACACGCTGCAGATGTGGCTGCAGCTTACGCATGAGATAGAAGTTCAGTACTACAACATCAAGAAGCAGAGCGCCGAGAGGCAGCTACTGCAAGCCAGAGAGGGGGTGAGTCCATGAAGGCGTCTTAGTCACACAGTCCAGCTTTACATTCATCACGTTTACACAACAACAGCCTAGCGAAAATACATTCACTGCATGCCAGGCCACTAGTTGCCATGTTTATGAAGAAGCACTACAAGCATGCACATCTGATAATTTACTCCAATTTACTTTCCTTTTTCTCTGTGCCCATCCAATTCTTCCTTGACAACTATTACATGTTTTTCAATACAATATTACAATACAATATATTTTGCATGCGGCCTCAAAGCCCGATGCAGGGTCGTAGTTTTTCCGTTGCAGCTCACTGGTAGTTTGCTTGGTGTGGGGGTAAAAGCTACAATTTTTTGGGTTTGTTTGGTTTTTTTTGTTTGTTGTTTTGCAATTGTTCACTTCAGTTGCTCAGTGTGCTTTTGGTTAAAGATGCCAAATTGTCCATAGGTGTGGAAGTGAGTTTTTTTTTTTTTTTTTTTTGTACCGTCGCTGGTGACAAGTCCAAAGTGTACCCAGCCTCCTTCTCAGTCAGCTGAGCCCATGACCCTAATAAGGCCAAACACTATGGAAAATGGATGATACTATGACCATAATTATGCCAATATTGCTGATATTTCAGGCCGAGAAGATCAAGAAGAAGAGAAGTTCACTATTTGGGACATTCCATGTGGCTCACAGCTCCTCGTTAGATGACGTGGACCACAAGATCCTCTCTGCCAAGTTAGTACATATCATACATATATATATATATATATATTTTTTTTTTTATGTATATTGTCAAAACATCTGTAAAAATGTGAGAAACAACCTTTCAAGTCATGCATGCTGTACCTCAAATCAACATCCAAATGTGTCTTCCAGACAGGCCCTGGCCGACGTGACGGGCGCTCTGCGAGAGAAGCTGCACCGCTGGCAGAATATCGAGTCCCTGACGGGTTTCTGTCTGGTCACCAACCCCGGCCTGGGTGCGCTGGCCGCCGCCCTCAATTTGGACCCGTCCTTCCTGGGCCTGCGACCGGCGACACCGCAGCACCTCCTCCTGTCCGATGACCTGGACGACATGGACGAGGACATCCTTTCACCCGGGACGCTTAAATGTGAGTTGTTTTCACTTGAACTAATGACTATTTTTCTTTTCCATCAAGAATTATTTCTTATTAATATCTGTATATTCTAGGTCCAAACAAAATACATATGACCAAAACAGAGAAGGCTATTAGCATATTGGAGTATATATATATTATATTGTCTTTGTGAAGGAGTCTACATTATCGTTGAAATTGAAAGAGTCCTCATTAAAGCACTTCCCCCTTTTCTGGAGCACTCAAATTGAGAGAAACCACATCGTAGCATTGAAGTCACAAGTTTAGACCACTCACTAAATTTGGAAGAGTCTGCATTAAAATAGTTCACACTTGACGGTCTCGTCTCAAACACTGAAATTGACAGGGTTAGCATTAAAACACTTCACCATGGTGGATTGTCTATCCCTGATTATAAAAACAAGAGTCTATATTCTGCTCCTAATAACGGCGGGAGGTCTTTCCTCAATCACTGAAATTTAAATAGTCTGCATAAAAGAACTTCACAATGTTGGACGGTTTCTTTTCCATCACAAAGTGCTTCCTGTGCTGTTTCCAGCTCAAATTCTTCTTTTCTAGTGCTCAGTACCGGTCGGGCTCAACTGTACTCTCCTCGGTTTGGGGTTGTTGGGTTTTCCAGCCAGAGGAGCCGGATCAGTCCGAGTAGGTCCCCTCTTAGCGTTTCTCTCCGTATTGGCTCCATCTAGATGCAGCCTGGCAGATGGACCGACGAGTGAGCGACCTGTGGCCACTGAGCGGCATCGCGGATAACCAATCCCCGTGGAAGCTCTCTGGTTAGTCCCTTTGTTTTTTTTTCAGTGTGCCTTTTTAATGTTGGGGGGGGGATTGGGCTTTTGGATCATGTCCCAGAATGACTGTAAAATGCACTTTGAAAGAAACCATTGTGAGTGAACTGGTTTAAAAAAAAAAAAAAAAAAAAAATTGCTGCATCCATGTTGAACCTTCACCCATCCTTCCAGCTTTCACCTCTGCTTGGGGACTAATGGAGGAATGCTCGGCGCTAAGCTTATGGTGCTAGCTCCGCACCAGCGATGCTGTCGCTCTTATCACAGCTTTTCTAAGTCACTAATACTGACTTATGTGGCAACAAAATAAGATACACACCTGACAAGTGTCATAAAGAACTTTTAACATAAAGTGTGCAGCACATTACACAGCGGAGAGCAACCGACTATGGACAGCAAATTAGCATTTTCATTGTTTGGAGAGAAAAGAATAAAAAAGGGGCGGCACAGTGGGTCAGCTCGTAAAGCATTGGCCTCACAGTTCTGAGGTCCCGGGTTCAATCCCGCACCCGCCTGTGTGGAGTCTGCATGTTCTCCCCGTGCCTGCGTGGGTTTCCTCCCACATCCCAAAAACATAAATTGGACACTCTAAATTGCCCCAAGGTGTGATTGTGAGTGCGGCTGTTTGTCTCAATGTGCCCGGCGATTGGCTGACAACCAGTCCAGGGTGTACCCTGCCTCCTGCCCAATGACAGCTGGGATAGGCTCCAGCACTCCTCACGAGCCTTGTGAGGATAAGCAGCAAAGAAAATGGATGGAAGAATACAAAAGCTACACCATGAGCAATAGGCACACACATAACATCCATTCATTTTCTACTGCTACACGATTAATCAATAAATTTCAGCATCTGCCAGCCAGGAGGAGGAGGAGACTTGAAGTACAAAAGTATGTTAATACATATAGTATATTAAATATTTGTAAAATCAGCAATATTTGTGTTCATTTGGACTGTTGTACCCCGTAGCGTGCTGAGTTTATATTGTGATATTTTAGTTTTTTGTTAAAGTTTACTTTATACTGTGAAATTAATTCTGGACCATATGACCCAGTGTAACTTTTTGTGAATTTTATGTGACAATTTTTGTATCACCCGCAGCTCAAAGTCTGATGCCCCAGCAGCAAAGGATGGGAGACTGCGCTATGATGTTCAGCTCTCAGAGGTTGGTTGACGGAAATGTCCCGCATGAACAGGAAGGGTGTTGCCCAAGGAGGGTGGTGGTGGTGGTGGTGGTTGTGGGAGGGCGGGAGGGGGGCACGCAGGGCAGAAACAGAGCCACTCTATCAGCCAGCTGGAATTCTTCCACTTGCCCGGCCCGCCTCTCTGACCCTTCTGTCTTCCCAACCTCGCTTCCTCACTCCATTCTTCTCTCACTCTTTGCAGTGATGTAATTGGAAGTGTTCGTAGTAAAGGTAAACAAATAAATGACGGGGTTACAGAAAATAAATCACTCCTATCATTTTGGGGAAGCCTGAGTGTAATAGTTCTCACCGCCACCTCAGACTTTGCACTTGCCTTTTTATTGCCATTTTTAAAGAGACACAATCACTCATCTTAATTTTCAATGAATCTCTTAAGGGTCCAAACCATTTCTTTTCACCCACAGGGACATTTTGGAATACTCTGACTCGGACCCCCCCCTCCCGGTCCCTCACAGTGACTCAAGAAGCCCGTACGGTTCCAAGACTCTTTTCTTACCCGCCAGGCTCCAGCAGACACCGAGCCCCAGAATCAGAGGAGTCGGGGTAGGACCCTTAGAAAAGAGCTCAAGCCTCGGGGAGCTGAGGGGCACTCCCCCCGCCGCCCTCGCCCCCTCCTGTTCCACCCGCTCGCTGTGCATCACGCCCGACGCCGCCGACAGTCCCCTTCTCTTTTCGACGGGTCACGCACACCCCAGGTGGAGTCCTGTGGAGGACGGGCGCGAGGAGGGCGACGTTTCGGGCGGCGGCCGTCGCAGGAACGCCTTTAATAAAATCTTCAAAAAGAAGAAATGACAATGCTGAAGAAAGACTATACACAAACTCTCACTCTTTGATAACCAGTGGCAAAACAATATCTTCTAAAACACACACATACACAAAACACACAAAAAAAGTACACGTGTAGTCAGCCTGGTAAAAAGACCAGAGATAACTGATTCAGTTTTCACACTTTGGTGCTGACACTTGAAGGCAACATGCAGAGGTACACACAGGCATGCCTGCGCGCACACACACTCATTCATAAATCTGGTTGTTTATTAAAGTGTCATGTCCAAGGCAGAATGTGAAGTCAACTATCTATACTCTGAACAAAGTGAAAAGTATAATTATGTAAAGAAAACTGCTTGTCAAGAATATTCATTACTCACATCTTATGTGGAAGTTTCAAAAAGAGAATATTTAAAATGTATTAATAAATAACTGCAATAATGGTGATAAACAATGTCTGTGTACTTTTTGTTTTTAATTTATAATGTGCTGCAACACTAGTTCGACAACTTTTTACACCAAATACGACAAAAAAATACTTGCTCTCAAATGAGCATCTTCATGACCAATATTAAAATTTAGTCGTAACTAAGCGGTTATCAAAAATGATTTGAATTGTAAATAAAAAACAATTGTAATTGTAAGCCACTTAAAGTGTCAGAAAATAACTATGTAACAATTAATTAAAATGTATTGCAGACAAAGTTTAATCAAAATTGTGCCCAAAGAACGTTGTGAAGAATTACATGCAAAAGTATTGCACTTCAAAGTTAAATACAATGAGATTGAAAAAGAGCTTAAGCCACTGTAACACTATGCACAGTTTGGAAATTTAATTTCATGTACCACATATGGTACATTAGACGTACCGGACTGAGAATCATTGCGCTACATGGTACAAGGAAGAAGTGAGGAAGTATTGGAACACCAAAGGAGAAGTGAAAGAAGACATTTGCTTGGCTGTTGTGGCTCAATTTCCTTTAAAGGTGGAGACATCGTTCAGTGCTGTGGGTTCCTCTTCAAAAACTGGCCCACTATAGGAAAATAAAATAATGGTATATAAAAGTAATAACTACACAAAATAGAGTATAAATACTTACATTTATATGATGTAGTTCAGTGGTGTCAAACTCAGGGCCCGGGGGCCAGATCCGGCCCGCCACATGATTCTATGGTCCGCGAAGGTAAATCATGCGTGTCATCTTCTGTGACTGTTGTTCAAATCTGTACACAAATTTCAAGCCGTCATATCATAAATGATAACATCGAGATACGGAAAGCGTTTTTTTTTTTCCATCTTACCAGACATCGATAATAGTTTTAAACACAATTTCCCTTGATTTCTGACTTCACAACTAGTTCATGAATTTCATGTGTAAATATGATGAGGCGGAAATTTTTTTTTATATTTTCAGTCCAGAACTACAATGTGGCCCGCGATAAAAAAAAAAAAAAAAGTTTCACATCCCTGATGATGTTGGTTCAAAATAATCGTACGTTGAGTATCTTAATCTATAAATTAGCTAACTATATTAAGTTCTGTTGCTGTTACTACAAAGTATTACAACTGCATATGAAATAAAGTAGTTCAAACTGTAAATGAGTTGAGAAAATGAGCGTAGTCAACGGAACTTATCAAACACTATACAAAATAGTATCGTGTAGTATACATATATATATATAGGTATATTAATATTCTTTATATGTAGCTAACAAAAGTACATATTTCAATTGCTAACTGGACACATGAATAGTTTCCATTATAGGGGATCCAATATTCATGGAGTTCAACTTTTTATTTTTCCTCCCCCTTAATGAATGCGAAAGAAGCGTGGACTGCATCTGAGAAATGATAAACATGTGACTGAACATGAGCTGCTGTGTATCAGTAGTGTTCTATATTTAACCCGCGGGCCTGCTCGGTCTCTGTGGCACATACTCGACATAAAGCAGCCCAGACGCCATCGGCGGGATGGAGGTAAAACTCGTCTAATGTTACGTCTGCCCGTTTTTGTGTCTTTTGTTTCAGCAAAGTTTGGATTCGAGAGGCCAGACAGATGTGCAGCAGCTGCTTTTAAATCCAATGCGCGCTTTATTCTGAGTTATTTTGGAATCAATACGCCAATGATTGACATCTCTCATATTTACATTTAGGATTACGTATTTTGATCATGTAATTTTCAATTATTAATAACAGCTGATTTTTTTTCTGTGCTACATAAAATATTAGTTGTTTCGTTGCATCGTATGCTTCTGCTTTTTAAATGACATTAAAGCATGGAATACAAATGTAACAGACTATAATCTGTCGACAAATAAAATTGAGATTTGTGCTTTGTTAAAGCAATTGTCCTTCCTCACGATCAAAAAAAAAAAAAAGACAACCCATCATTGTGAAGTGCTAGAATGCAAATTCTTTTCTTTCCAGTGATCGGGAAGAGACCGCCCAATGTCGTGAATTCCATTAATGCGATTTGCCACCCAGCGTCGTAAAGTTGTCGAATGCAGATTCTTTCAATTTTAGTGATTGGTAAGAAACCATCCAGCGTCCCGAAGTGCCTTAAATGTGGACTGTTTCAATTTGAGGGATCGGGAAGAGACCGTCCAGTGTCGTAAATTTCTTTGATCTGGACGCTATCATTTATTGACTCAAAAAGGGAGCATCCAGCTTCGTGAAGACGCAGACTCTTTCGATTCCAGAGATCAAAAAGAGACAATCGTGGATTGTGAAGTGCTTCAATGCAGACTCTCTTAATTCTGATGATCTTGACATTGGGCCTTGGTCTACTAAAAGTGTTAATCCTCTCAGAAATAGAATGATTAGTTCGCAAATGTAATCAACATCTTTTGTTGCAGTCGCAGGCTTTAATTCTTATGCTGATTGATGGCACGTGAGCGTTAAAAGCCAACCGAATCGCTCGCTGAATGAATCAAATCACACGAGAGCAGATGACCGTCGAGCTTGTCAGTAATTTGTGTACTGAACTGATGTTATTTTGTGTTGGGCTTTGCCGGGTTGTGATGAAATAGCAAGCTGCAGAGCCGCCTGACTTCCTGCAAGCTCTACGGGAGGCACACGCCTTGTGTTTCCCACAGCGATCGAAAGATATTCTTTGAAAAGTAGGTGCTTAAATAGTGCCGATTTTGTTTATCTTTGGAAACAGGCCGTACAACGCCGTACAAATCAGTGATTGGGTGAAGTTGCTGCTGGAGTTGCGGTTTTTGCAAAGGGCAGAAAATGCAGAAAGAACGGGAACAAGAGCCTGAAGTAAGTCCAAATTTATGACCATATTTCATATCTTAAAGGTCTAATGAATCTTTTACAAATCTCTTTCTTCATTTACTAAGATACGAGCGAAAAGACAAAGCTAATCGGCGATCATTGCTGTACATGTCAATGGCTTCAGTGATGATCATTTGGATATTAGGGCCATGTTAGCATTTGTATTTAAAAAAAAAAAAAAGTCTCTTAACATAATGTGTACTTGACCACTTGCTCCAATATGTAACCTCTTCCCCACTCTTGTAATATTGCTTACAGCCTGCAAGACTCAAGCAGGCTCCTGTACAGGTTTTACAACACCATTATGTGAAATAATAATTGGTTGAAATATAGGTTAGGACACCACAAGATCTCAGGTTTTTAAAAATGTAGATTTTTTTTTTTTTTCGGAATCAAAGTCGCAAACTATATGCCAGGAATTATTCCGAGTAGCACGCGTACATACAGATATGCAGACAAAAACACTTAGAAAGAGGAAGTGGTTTAACAGTTGGGTTTTTCTCCTTTATTTATTTATTTATTTGCTTTTTCTGTCAAATTACAACATGACTGCATGCGGTGCGCACATCCGTGACCCTAGTAAGGATAAGCAGCCCATAGAATGGATGGATGGACATTCTCAATGTACGAGATGGTCAAAATGACCCCACAAAACTAGAAGAACGTGTCGGTATGTTCGTGTGTGTGTGTGTGTGTGTGTGAATAAGCGCATGTCTTCCAGGCTGCGTGATGAGTTCATTATCTGTTGAATGTCAGCAATCTGAGCCCTTTGACTGGAATGGACATGGATCAACTGCACATCAACAGCTGTGTCTGTGTGTGTGTCTATAAAATGTTGTGTGAAGGTGTCACCTGATGCTAACTGGACTCCCTTCCTTCCATCCTCCCTCAGGAGACGACCGCGTCCCGCCCCACTGTGGCTGAACTTGCCGGAAGGTTCAAAGGTGCATCTCCAACGCCTGCCAGAGAGACAGTGAGTTTGTTAACCATACATCGTAGCGACACTGAATTGAAATACCAGAGAATACACAATTCCCCGCTGTCACTATGGCAACAGTCTGGGACCGGGGGTGCGCTCTTTAGTGGGGTACACCAATCGACAATCAATCCACTCCTGAACCGTTTGGCAATCGTGTTAAACCTGTTCAATATTTATGTTTGCTAACCTTTGTGATTTGATTTTCATTAGATATTGTGGTTGTTTTGGTGTCTTCTGGTGCTGTCGTCACTGTTAATGCAAAAACTTCAGGATATACAGTATTGATATCATAATGCTGAATGTGTGGTACAAATACCACTATGTGAAATAATTAGAACATTAAAAACAAAATATTTACAAGAAGCAATACAATCAAAATAAAGCTTGCATTTGCATTTAATATTTGCATTGCAAACTATATCCAAGCACATTTAGTTTTGAACTATCCATCCATTCTCCTAGCCGCTTATCCTCACAGGGGTCGCGTGAGTGCTGGGAGCCTATATCTCAGGTAACTTCGGGCAAAGGGCGGACTACGCTCTGAAATGGTAGTCAGTCACTCGCAGGGCGCATATCGATGCCATTACTACGCAGGAGTACATCCCACGCTGCCTGCACCAAAGTGAGGCATGTGTATCACTACACCATCAATGACTCTCATTTCCAAATATTGAAGTGCAAATTTCTAAAACTTTACATCCTATACATATTAATTAAATCCTTATTTAACATGTTACAATTGCAATTTTGCATAATGTTGAATATCTTAATTAAAAAAAATATTTACCTTTTTTTGTGAACATATAGGCCTACTACATTACTCTTTTTATATCGGTCACTAAGGTTGTTCCTTTTTGTTGTCGTACTTAGTTCGTGAACCACTGTGTACTATGTTATGACGAAAGGTATGTTTTTCAGGAAAAGCCAGCCAGACGTCGACCTCCTTGCTCCTTAAAACTGCCCAAACCCCACGGAGACGAGCATGAGGTGAGAAGCGAGTCTACTCATCTAATATAGACACACACACAGTTATACATGGAGCCTCGGAGAGACGCAGTAGTATTAGTTGTTCTTCGCACAGGATACACACTATTTCAGTATTGTCATATTTTCTCGCTACACGTGTTGTGTTCAAATGTCAGTTGCTAAAAGGGTTATAACAAACCGATGCCATTTTTTTTTTTAAATTCATCAATGGATATATGCATTGTCAGCATTAAGCTAAACACTTGTATATATAGTTGGACAGTAAACTTTAAATATGGTCGGTAACAAACAGCTTGAATCCTCTTTTAGAAGAATCGTTCACTGCTTTTTGTGAAGTCAGTGAGCCTGGTAGCAGTAAACTACAACATTTGAAATCTTAAGGCTCCACTGTTTTCAAAAGCATCACCATCCACATTTAGTGATTTCAGTTGTTTGAAGAAAATAGAGATGTAGTGAATGCGAAGGTATGACAGCTATATGAAACTGGAACGCTGTACATTTGAGAAAAAAAGAAAAAAAAAAAAACCCAAATGTGTGCGATTTATCAGAGGCCGACAGATGTGACGTCCCCTGTCAAAACCAAGAGAAATTCCGCCCTGATTGAGAAGCTTCAGGTGAGTCCACACTGCTCATCCTTCATTCCACCGTCACCGCTATGACATCATCACGCTCTCTCTCGCAGGCCAACCTGGCTCTGTCCCCCTCTGCCCTGCTGCCCTCCCCCAAAAGCCCCGGTTTCAGGCTGCTGCCACACTTTAGCCCACCGTCCTCCCCCGGCCCCACCACGGAGAGCCCCTCATCCACGGTGACGCCCAGTAATGCTTCCACGTCTCTGGTGACTGAGGAGGAGGGCCCGGTGTCATTTGAGGCCCCTCCCACTACAGATGAAGGATCCCTCTTGTTAAACGTGAACAAGGTCGGTCAGATAGTCACTGATTTTCTCTATTTACAGTAATTGAGCAAAAATTCTGCTGATAGCAATAATTCAAGTACTGTTGATCAATGTCATTTATTAAGTTCTGATTGGCTGGCCTCTAGAGCCGAGCTCGCCACTCCCTCAGGCGACGCCCTCCGTCCCGCCGCCACAGGAAGTCCAGTAGTGGAGAGGAAGTGGGTGTGGCAACGGAGGAGCTGGAGACCCCGACGAGCCAATTGGACCATAAAACAACAAAAGGAGAAGGACGAGATGTCTTTAGTAATACGAATGGAGATGATTTGGAAGAGGACCTATCAGACCAAACCCCAAAAGAAGACCAGAGCATTTGTGAAATCCAGGAGGAGCGGAGAGAAGATGAGAACCAGCATGAGCGAGATCAGAAGGAGGGTCAAGGTGGAGTCAGTGTTGAGGAAGACAACCTGGAGAAAGCCTCAGAAGAAGATCCAAACAACAACAAAGAAGAAGAAAATAGTATTGTGAGTGTCGTGAAAATGTAGGGATCTCTGTTTCTTTCAGTCATTAAGGATTATTTTTGTCTGTCTGACCCGTAGGCTTCCACATGCCAGAGTCGATGAGAAGTTGAACAAAGTTCTGGTTCCTGAGTCACTCCAAGGGGTTCTTAGTTCAGAAGCATTGTGGGACCAAAGACTTCCAAAAATGAGAGGAAACGAGCTTCCAAACAGAGATCACACAACATTGGCACATCAGAGCTGTAACAGAATACCTGGCATCAATCTGCCTTTGTTTTCGAAAAACAGCATGAGTGCGAGACTCTTATACAAAAATACTTTTCCTCCATTTTTTAACATTGTGTTTCATTTTCTAAGTGTCATCTTTTTCACACTCTGATCATTGTCCCCACTTCCGTAAGCATTTTCATTGTATAAAAGTACTAGTTTACGACACAATGACTTTGTTTTAGCTAATCTCAACTCACACACACACATAACAGCACTAGTAGTACTATTTATCTAGGTCACTGAAGGGTCTACGACTCAAACGAGCGATATCCAAATTAGCCAACAGCCAATTTCACATCAATGCAATACAGTGCACTGTTGAGCAACATTGTGGCAAGGAGACTCACGTAGGCAGGGAAATACAGGGATTGTATGAACTGCTTATCCTCATAAGAGTCGTGGGAGTGCTGGAGCCTATCCCAGCTATCTTCGGGTAGGAGGCAGGGTACACACTGGACTGGTGGCCAGCCAAACGCAGGGCACATAGGGCATAAACAACCAGTTACAGTCACAATAATACTTGGGGTTAATTTAATGTCTCCAATTAATGGATGTTTTGGGGGTGTGGAGGAAACCACAGTGCCTGGAAAAACCCACGCAGGCACAGGGAGAACACGCAAACTCTAAACAGGTGGTGCCGAAATTTGAGCCCAGGTCCCCAGAACCATGAGGCTGACGCTCTAAGCAGTCACGCCAAGGTGACGCCCCAAAGAAACAAAATAGTGTAGTGGTAAACAAACAAAATCACGTCTCAATTCCAAATGCCATAATAGAAAGGTGTAATTTACCTACTTAAATCATGGCCATTCACCAGCACTGATAACAAGAGGATTTCCCCATCGCTGGCCCCCTTCCACACAGTTCAGCCGCCCTTAAGCCTCAAGACAGTTAATTTAGGAAAGGACCAGAGGGGGAAACTTGCCCTTTCACTGGAGGTTTAATCTAATTTTGATAAGCACTCTGATCCGATATTCTATCACACTGTGCCCTCAAATAAACGCACAAGTGGAAAGTGAACACAAACCTGAGCAGGGAGGTCAAAAACATATTGGAAGGATATTTGGGGGGGGGGGGGGGTCTTAGTGAGTAATGACCTCTTTCAAAGTGAAGACAAAGTGTTCAAGGAGTCTTTTGTACCTTCAGTTTAGGAAATAACCCTAACCCAACACAAGACAGACTACATGCCAGAACTGTACATTCCCCACAAAATTGCTTAAAATATCTCGGGTTTGTCATCCAAAGATGAGACCAGACAAACATTTTATCCTTTGTCCAAACGTATTTAGGAGTGAAAATCAAGTAATTCTGAACCTGAGAGAATGTTCCTTTAGACTGGGCTAAAGAGCAACATTTATTGGTTTTCGACATGCTTAATGTCATACAGTCTACAATTCTGGTGGAGAGTCTTCTGCGCGGTCGCTTTTGAACAAACGTCACAAGCTATTGGAACAAAATGCAGTTAGCTTCGATCAACCTTTGTGGACGACCACGACCTAAAGAACGGAGATGTTTCTTGGCACGTTCCATCGTGATGACAAAATGCCGACTCATGAGGGCATGCGGTTTGGGCCACCCAGTGGGAAACCTCTCCGTATGACCACGGTCCGTTATGTAACCAGGACTGGGGCAGGTAAAGCGGCATGGGTGCCTAATCCCATTACAGGTTTTATTTCAGGACCAAATAGGGTTAGAGTGTCCTGAAGTTTGCTCTTCGCCTGCAATGTCACTCATGTGGAGCTATTTGAGCATCCAAGAGCTTGCTGGCTTCGCTGCCATGGGGTTTTAGGCTCTTTGGCTCTTTACTCCAAAAAGGGACTGAATCCTTGCAGCTAGATTTGGATGGAGCCCGAAGCCCCCTAAAAGTGTCAAGCTTGACCACCACCTTTCCATACTAAGACTTTTCTTCTTCCTTGGCACAAATTGGACGATGGGTAACCACGGCTCTAACCTGGACGACATCCTCGCTGAGGACATGCACCACTGGTACAACAAGTTCATGCGAGAGTCGCCGTCAGGTCTCATCACACTGTTCGAGCTGAAGACCATCCTGGGCCTGAAGGGAATGACCGAGGATGCCAACAGCTACGTGGACCAGGTCTTCTACACCTTCGACATGGATGGGGTGAGCCAATCCTGATTTCACTAGGAAACATCCAATCTACCCATGTAAGGCTGGATTAAATTGGAAAGGGCGTTGTGGTTGCTCAAAACAGACAGACATCTGCAGTATAGTCCGGGTTCTCACTTGCTTAAAAAAAAAAAAATATCACAAAAGTCACAAATCAAAGTGCTCCAACTCATCTCTTTAGTGAAACAGAATCTTTTGTTACCTCACTGTGTAATTGGCTTGGGAGCAATAGTCTGCAGAGCCATTATCCTGGCAGTGAGTTTATTGGATTCCGGGTCATGATGAGGGGGAATTAAGACATTCAGTTTGCAACAAATGCAATCACCACTTTGATGTCATTTGGCATTTTTAGTGGGGTACCAGGATATTTCAATGACAAATGACATGTTCTCTCTGTACAGGATGGTTATATCGACTTTGTGGAATACATCGCCGCCGTCAGTCTCATGCTGAAGGGGGAAATCAACCAGAAGCTGAAGTGGTACTTCAAACTCTTTGACCAGGATGGAAACGGAAAGATTGACAAGGAGGAGTTGGAGACTATCTTCTCGGTAATTAGGCTTAACCCATGATGCTGTTTTAAATTCTGTGTGTCTTATTTGGTTCTTTACATACTTTTTTCCCCCCAGACAAAATGGACAGATTTCGACTGGATGCTTAAATCACAAAAATTTCAAAATGTGTTTTTTTTTTTTAAATTACTGGAAAAAGACTAAAAACTAGAGGGGAAAAAAAAGCTTCTTGTTATAAATAGTTTAACACTGTTGAAAGAAGAAAATATCATTTATTTTGTGTTATTTGTATTTGGCAAAAAGTTTGACTTCCTGTCGACACACTTTTACCAGAGTTAAATTGATTCAGAAGGTCATGAACGCTGGAGGATTAAGTGTGAAATCAGTAAAGTGCTAATCTGCTGAATCAGATCAATGCATCAACAAGCGACAGGAACGGGGACTGCTGACTCTGACCTAGTTTTTGTTGCTCAGCAGTTAACACTCATACCACCACTCCTCCGTCAGGAACTCCTGCTTGCGTTGGAAAATTTAACCACTTGCATATAAATATGCACAATAACCAAGAATATGTCATTTATGTAGATTAACAGGAAAAATATGTGTCTTTACGAGTAAAGTTGGACTGATAAGAAACCTTATGTGACCTAACATCCTAACGAAAAACAGAAAGTTACAGAAAGGTGAACTGCGCTATGTTGCTACGATCTCTTTGTCTCCTCTTACAGGCCATCCAGGACATCACACGAAACAGAGATATCGATCCAGAAGAGATCGTCACGCTCATATTCGAAAGAATCGACGTGAAAGGAGAAGGTAAACCATGATATAAAAATACCCTGATGCTTGTCCTGCTATTATGCTAACCTCATGCGAACACATTTGCATAGGTGAGCTGACCCTGGAGGAGTTCATTGAGGGTGCCAAAGACCACGAAGACATCATGGACATGTTGAAGAATCTGATGGACTTGACCCCGGTGTTGGTCATTATTGTGGAGGGACGCAGGTCATGAGAGGTCAAGCCGACCGGAAAACAAAACAAAAAAATTGTTTAAAAAAAACTAATTCAACACTAAGAGACTTGTCTGTGATGGACCGTTGTCTCCGGCGATCAGGTGGGCAGAAAAACTCCACACCACAATTAATATCATTGGCATTATATAACACACAGCTTTGATTTTCATTTGACTAAATTCAGTATTTAAAAAATAAATAAATAACTTGATGGCAAACTGTATTACTTTGCCTTACATAGTTTTAAAAAAAAAAAAAAAAAAAAAAGAACTATTGTGCCTAACACTAGAAGCTCAATTTATAATATTAACACATTGCTTTTAGGTCATCAATAATCCATAAAATCACCATTAATTTGGTCATTTATGCTGACTATTTGGTGACACTATTCCGCAGTGCACGCTTTGGTTCTGCTCTGACTCGGCTGGTTTTGGCATTGATACTCAAAGAAAAAAAAAAAAAAGCTATGCTCATGAAGCACCTTTCAACAAAAGGTCCATCGGGAATAATTTTTACTGAAAGCTTAAGCCAACAACTGACGATTTATAGCTCTACTCGTTAGGATCAATAATACCTTGAAAAATAATTGCTTACATTGTTTAGAACCAATACTAAATTTTGATCAGATTTTTGAACTGATAACAGTTGAGGTTTTTACAACTAATGCTATCAAAGTGGGCAAAAACTACTAATCTGGTAATTGATAGCTACATTTCATCAGTGCTAAGACTGCTGGCTGCCAGTTTTAATGTAAGCGCAAAGTGTTTACCTTAATTGGTTACAATCAATGTTATACGTTAGAATAAAGTACGAGCGGTTAAACTCACTGGTAACTGACAGTTGAACAGGTTATAACCAATGCCAACCTACAAAGTGGGAAAAATCTGTGCTAACCTGGCTAACACTCAAACTTGTTAGCATCAATGCTGCGATACTAACCCATAACATTTGTTTAAAACATAACGGTAACAAATAGTATGCTGGTTGAAATAAGGGCAGACTTCCAAATTCATCTCTCACCTGGCTAAATTCAGTGGAATCTGGCTCACCAAGAACTGAAGTGGTTTGAAATGAGTACAAACTTGGATGGCTAACCTTGTTAGCATTTGTGCTTAAGTGCTAAAATGCTTAATTACTGATTATCAAACAGGTGAGCGTCTGTTCCAACAGTTTGTGCAATAGATTTTTTTTTTTTTTACAATGAAAGTTATTTTACAATCATTGTAAGAAATCAAGTTTTGTGTTGCCTTATCAATAAAAAGTAACTCCTTTAATTAGGAACTGAAAAGTTATCTCTCTCTATATCATGTATGTAAAATCCATCCATTCATCATCTGAGCTGCTTATCCTCACAAGGATCGTGAGAGTGTAGAGGAAAAAAAAAATAAAATATATATATATATATATATATATATATATATATATATATATACACACACACACACACACACACGATAGTGGCTGCAATTAGAGATAATCTGACACTGTGCTGACCAAAATTAAATTGTAATTTAGTATTTTGATTTGTTTATAGGGTCAGACATTTAACGGTGTGACTATTAACTGAAAATTGTTACTTGTTGAATTAAACATAGCGTGTATTTTTATACTAATTATATACAGTTTAAATATGACAAAGAACACACTCCAGTAAATTTTGGTCTTTTCTTTGATTAAAAATTGGAAATAAAAATACATACATATTTACGATAATAAACAATGGGATACAAACACACTAACAGGCTAACATACACTGAAGCGCTGTTAGTATTAAGGCAGAAACCTTATTGATCCCCTTGGGAAACAGTTCAGTTGCGCCCCTGGTTGTTACCTGACTAACATCACAGTTCAGTGCAGGAATCGAACCCGCAACCTGGCGTGTCACTGTTGTTTGGACTTTCTTCCACCTCCCCGCCGGAGCAGTGTGATGTAGAGCCGCAGAAAGGAGTAGCAGACACCCAGCGAAGAATACACGGATGTCGCCAGCAACGGAAGGAACGGAAGCTTCTGTTGCCACGGCGACAGAGGAAAGACTAACTCGCAGCCGATGGCCACCGCAACCAAGCCCGACAGGTAGACCACCTCCAGTGGATGCAGCAGAGACCCCTGAGTGCTGAAATGAGACAAGAGTAGAAACATCACCTACACAAAGCATTGTGCATTCTAAGATATGATATATTTCTGTACTGTCTTGCAGTTATACCTGTACAAATAGGCATGAGGGCCACGCACAAAAACATACAGGATAAAGTCATTCACTGAAAATAAATGGAATATTGTCAGGGGAAAAAAGATTTATTGTAAGTATATGTAAATGTTGTATGTATGTATGTAAAATCTAAATGAAGTTATGTTCTGGGCAAAGACAACTTTAAAAGAATATCATATTTACAAAGAGGAAGAAGAAGAAGAAAAAAAAATTGTGAGTAGTTTAAGAATAAATTCATATGTAAAATGTTTTGTTTCATGAGATTCAATTTATGAGAGATGTAATTATACTAGACTAAAATCTTTAAAAAACATTACACCTTAATTTCACAAGTTCAATATTTTGACCAAAATGTATTTTGATAATTGTGTTGTAGTAATAAAAGAAAAGGTCCTACTAGAATAACTGAAAAGACTAGCCAATTTTATGAGAATACAAATCCCAAAACTATTAGAAAACATGCAATTTTATGAGAATAAAAAGGTATGATTGAATGAGAACAAGATTTGAATTTTAAGGCAAGTAGGTATTTATAATCAAGCAAAATTATGATCCTAAAAATGTACTTCCGTTAAGATGACTTGAGGATTTTGTTATATAAACTTTAGCATAAACTGGATAAACACTAAAATAGAAAATATTTCTAATTAAATCCAATTTATACTGGTAATATTATAACTTTTGTCTCAATATCTAAAAACAGCAACATTGTCATCATCATTGTAGTCGTTTCTTGTACCCTTTTCGGTGTGGTCCTAATGTACCACAAAAGGTATTGTAATTCATAGTTACGATTTCAAAAGATGATTGACTTCCTACCATCACAAAACTTACAAACAATTTTAACTCACGTTGGTATTATTTATAAAAATACACAAATCTCCCACCTGTGGAGTTTCCCCAGGGCAGCGAATGAGAAGATGGTGAACAACATCATCAACGCATATTTGATGGGCAGCTCTGCAAAAGAAAAAGTTGTTTGCATCACCTCAAATCAAACATGGAAGATCTCAGCTGAGCTGCAGTGGATATGTGTGTGTATACACATGCACACACACACACACACACACACACACACTTGTAAGAATTGTCATACTGTCTCGGTCCACGTGTTCCTATGATCCGTGCTCAAACATAAGTCGTTTCATAATTACTGCAACATCGATACTGGTGTTGTTAGCCCATCTATGGCATTTCCATTATGGGTTAACTTAATCCATGTGGATTTTCATAAAACAAAGTTGTGCAGAAATTTTCTTGGTTTCATTTTTAGTTGACAAACTTCAACTTGGCTTATTTTCTGAAGACTTTTTCCCAATCTGCTGCTTGTTGTGAAGTGCACCGCCACCATCTAGCCCGCCATTGCATGTTTTTTCCTCACAAATCAGAGCAAAAAAAAAAAAAACAAAAACAAACAAAAAAAAACAAACAACCAAGCAACAAAACTTGGGTCACTCGTAGGTCAAGGTACCGCTGCACAGATGATGGAATGACAGCTAAAATGGGTCAGACTACATTCAATGTACCTGCCGGAGTGAAGAGCAGCGGGAATAGTGAGTAATGACCCGATGTGCTCAGAAGCAAGAAGATCCCAGCATCCTCACTGCTCTCGACTGCCAACAGACTACGCCAGGGGAAGAAAAAAAAAATATCCACTACATCTTAAAATGACAAACTTGTAATCTACAGTGAAAAATATGGAATCAATGGTGAACCTGAGAGGCAGGATGGCCATGAGGATGGCTTTCTCGTGGACGTGCCAGCCGAACGTGAAGGAGGCGAGCGCGCACAGCACCAGGCAGCGCAGGAACCCGCGAGCCCCCCGAGGACGCCACCAGATGGACGACAACGCCGGCTATCAAGTCGCGCATAAATTTTGAAAGACGTCAAGCGTACGTACTTCAAACTTGGCATCCATTGGAGAAATATACAATTGCCAGAAAGAGCCAATGATCGCTAACCCTTTGATTCATTCTGTGACCAGGTCACTCAAAACACTCACATCTCATGTGTAAGTAAAAAGAACGCAAAGAATTAAAAAGTTTCTGGATCATGATTTATTTCATGCCGCAATCCAATTTTCTGCAAAGCTCCTTCTGGTGTGTCCACCTTGGCCACAGGGAGGCAGTACAACACAGGTATGTGAAGCCTCCACACATGAACAACAGTATTCCTTCTAATAATACCATAAGCAACTCAGGAAGGTATCATTTTTCATAGAGAATACTTTTACCAGTATACATGTGATTAGTGTTATATTTATGTGCTTCTCCCCTGTTTATGTTCCAAAATATATCGCTTGCATTGGTGCTAAGTGAGCACGCTAGCCAAATAATAATAATAATAATAACAGGACTGACCAGGATGGACAGCAGAGTGCAGACGAGAGTGACAGCCGGAGTTACAGAAGGAAGGACCGAGTGCTGGAACTCCTGAACCAAACCTCCAGTCATGGAGGCCGGAGGGAGGGTTGTCTCATTTAGAAGCTTCAAACGAACAGCTGTAAAACACCGCTCATTATTTGCAACAAAAGAATTGGGATTGTTTTTTCCCCCCGCTCTTGTGAAATTAGATGCATATTTGTAAGGGAAATGTTGTAAAATGGGCGGCACAATGGATCAGCTGGTAACGCGTTGGCCTCACAGTTCTGAGATTCCCGGGTTCAATTCTGGACCCGCCTGTGTGGAGTTTGCATGTTCTCCCTGTGCCTGCGTGGGTTTTATCAAGGCACTCACATCCCGAAAACATGAAACATTAATTGGACACTCTAAATTGCCACTAGGTGTGACTGTGAGTGCGACTGTCTCCATGTGCCCTGCATTTGGCAGGCGACCAGTTCAGGGTGTACCCTGCCCGCTGCCCATTGACAGTTGGGATAGGCTCCAGCCCTCCCTGCAACTTTCGTGAGGATAAGCAGCAAAGAAAATCGATTGATGGATGTTGTAAGATGTGTTTGAGAAGATAAATTGTTTCGGAACCATACTTTGTGGTAGAGTTTAATCTATTAATATGGGCAATTATAAATACTTTTAAGGGGTTCCAGCAGTTCACAACAGCAAACAGTAGTGTATTACTGTTATTTCCATCCATCCATCCATCCATTTTCTTTGCCGCTTATCCTCACGAGGTTCGTGGTAGTGCTGGAGCCTATGCCAGCTGTCAACGGGCAGGAGGCGGGGTACACCCTGAACTGGTTGCCAGCCAATTGCAGGCCACAGAGACAAACAGTCACACAATCACACCTAGGGGCAATTTAGAGTGTCCAATTAATGTTGCATCTTTTTGGGATGTGGGAAGAAACCGGAGTGCCTGGAGGAAACCCACGCAGGCATGAGGAGAACCTGCAAACTCCACGCAGGTGGTTCCGGAATTGGATCCGGGCCCTCAGAACTGTAAGGCCAACACTTTACCAGCTGTTCCACCGTGCCGCCGCTGTTATTATTTATAAAATAATGTTTAAAAAATAAATATCCCACCAAATAGATGCCTCCTGCCACCTGCAGTTGAGAGACAAAATGGCTTTCGTTTACATTCTTACCGAAAGTGGCCATGCTTTTATCCAGGACGTTGTAGAGGGCCCACACGTTTGGCGCCCAGTAGGCGTGGCAGAGCCCTCGCCTGAAAGGGAAGAGGCGGGACAGCACCTGAGGAAGTTGACCCTGTCTCACACACAAAACAGTGATTCTTGAGTCAAGCCGTGCATTTTACAGAATTTGTCCTCAATCGGATCATCTCACCAGAACAATGAACGGGCCAAAGGAAAGAGCGCAGACGGCCGCAACGATGCTGCCGAGGGCGAGCAGGCGGACCGGACTGAAACTCCTCCATTTTATGGAGCCATCTGCAGACAAAAAAACAAAAAGTGATTGTGATTATTGATACAGGTAACATGTTTGCTCACTTAACGCATAGGATTGCTATAAACAGTATGAGCTTATTTTTAAGGATTGCAGGTAGAAAATCTGTCGTACCAACGTCGTCCTCCGTAAAGCAGTAGCTCCTCAGAAGGAATATGCCATACGCTGGAGCGACGTACAGGTAGATGTGCTTCAGGTTGAGTAGGACAGCAAAGAGCAGCGCTCCCTGCAGGTGCTGAGACTGCTCAAAACATAAATACGTACGAGGTTCACGTATAGATTTGACCAAGCGAGGGCTTTTCGAGTCATCTTCACCTGCAGGTGCTTGGCGACAGACAGCAGGAAGAAACCAAAGAGGAAGCCGTTGTACTGAAAATGAATGTCTGAGGGAAGACATCAAGGAACCATGACAGCATCAATGAATTTACACGATAGTGATAGTTTCAACGGAGGCCTCGCCGCCAAAAAATTGGCCGATTTTTTTGTTGTTGGTGCAATTGTTGTTGTTTTTTAAAACATTGTTACATACAAACAAATAATTTAAAAAAACATGTTTTCTCAGTTGTCGTCAAACAAATACTAACAATGTACAATTTTACCAGGTATTAAAATCTGCATCCACCTCAATAAACCCGTATCGGTGGCTCCCCAGTAAAGGGTGCCATCATGCCTGACTTCAGATGAGATCTCAGCAGCAGCAAAGGAGGAGCACCCCCAACAATACAAGCTAAGGGAAGACTTTACAGGATGTAACAAGTAACTTTATACCAGTGTCATCATTTTTTTTATGCCTTATAGCAGTTAATTTAAGACTTAATGCCACACTTCTCTGATTTGGTTAAACCACACCTAGTGTGCAACTAGTTTCCTCCCTTGACTAGAGATGTTCAACTTGAAAACTGAAGGGTACGATCAACAATCAGAAGGCCAAAGTTCCAGAGCAGCAGGACGGCAAGGACAAAAGACGGAAGATTAAATATGTTCCGACCACCTCGCCGATTCCGAACACACCTGCAGCACCTGCATACGTGATCCAAAAAAGAATATAACAAGGATGGAGAACTAAACACACAAATACTTAGATTTACACTGGTGGTGGCCATACTCACTCTCTGGCCGCGTAGATGAAAAGCAAGTCAAAGAAGATAACTGAGAGTCTCTGAAAGAGGACGGTGGCAGGACTGGCGTAGTTCAGGTTGTCCACGGCCAACATCTTCTTGTCAAAGTGCCGAGCGACATGGGAAAGGCCGAACTCAAACCACGCAAACAGCGGCGGATAGTCCAGGGTCCACTTGGATGTGTTCTGCAAGGAAGATGAAAAGAAACAAAGACGACCACTTTCAGATATTAACTCCCCAAACCAACATTGAAAATGGGGAAAATGTATGCGTATTAAACTTACCTCATGATACCATCGAGACACTGGCAAGCTGTGTGTGATGGCCAACCAGTTCCTGTGCACCTCAAAGTCTGTCGAGTGACTATATAGATGCAAGTACAGAGTTGGCATAATTAAACAAAACAACAACAAAAACACGGGACATCATAATGTTTTCATTTTATCATTGGTATATGGTCAAACAATATCCTTCCATTCATCCAGTGCTGCTCAAGCCATAATAGTTAAAACAACATAAAATAACCTAATAATAATAATAGTTATTTTATGTCCAGTATTCTTAAGAAATATATGATGACACAAAGGAAAGGATGGTCTCATAGTTATGCATACTCGTGCCAGATTTGCCACTTACGACGGTACCTTCAAATATGGTTTTCAGGATACGAACAGTTGCTTTTAATTTGCTTGTATCAATAGTCTAGTCTACACATTTTCATTCAAATATTTATTGTAATTATTTGGTACAAGGTTACACGTACTAAAACTAAGCAGCAAGAGGTGAAACAACGACATCTCGTGACTATGCGGCAAAATACAACCCATTTAAACACGTCATGCATTAATGTGGAAAATGTATTGGTGTGTATACCAATGTGTCATTGTTTGATAATTAAAAAAATACCTCGACACCCAGCATAAAATCATTATTTTGAAAATCTAAACCATATTGTTGTGGCGTTAGTTTATCATCTTGAGCCATTCAGTCTGTGTTAGCCGGATTCTAACAAGGTGTTTCGGGGGTTGTTTTAGACCAGAGTCTGGCTCGAATCACACTTAAAAGAACACAACATGCCTCGGCTAAAAAAGGTATTCGACTCACTAGGCGTTGATAAAAAGAGCTTTGAGTAGAGAAACCCCCACAGCTAACGCTGGAAACCAAGTCCCTCTATCCACCGTGGCGGCCGCCATGATGGCTCTACCTGATTGTTTGAAGGCAAAACTTTATTGACAGAAAGCGGACACGAACAGTATTGCCAATTTCCGGGTCGTCTTTAGATCAGGAAGTGGTGTACTTCGTCATATTAAGTTTTAGTTCACTTTTAAACTCAAACGAGGGCCGAATGAACACATTGCTGCGGCGCTGTACGCTGCGGCGGCTTCCAAACTTGAGAGGTAAATAAATGAGGAACATATAAACAGACCTTGTGCAGCCCCCTCCATCTTGTCCTTGTCCCCCTCAACTCAAGCTAGTGAAGTTCTATTTGTGTGACAGATGTCCATGTTGGCACCCCGGTGGCGACTTTGGACGTGAGGAAAGTTGAATTAACTCCTCTGGAGCAGCGAAAGCTCGCGTTCGACTCCCATGCCATGGTGACAGAGTTGGCGAGTAGTGGTGAGCATCTACCTAGCAGTTTTGGGACAAGTTGAAAGTCACAATGATGATGATGACAATAAATCAATGTTGCCAATTTACAAACAACAAATCGAGTGCCCTTTTTTTTTTTTTTTTTGTGGGAGACTTCTCATTCAGAAACTCCCACCGGAGAGTGTCCAGACTGCAGATGAATGGCACGTTTACAGCACCACCACTAATTAATTTACTATTTTCCTTTGTATTTTTTCCCCACGCTGATGCAAAAAACACTGATATACCAAAAAAAAAAAAAAATAATTCACTTGCAGTCAGTACTCAACTGCAGATACTGCAGATATATTTCCAAATACACAGAGAAATACAACACAACCCAGGTTTGCATCTCTTTACAACAACCTTATTAAAAAGCAATGAAAGGCGTGGGTTTTCTCCAGGGGTGCTCCAGTTTCCTCCCCCATACCTAAAATGCAATGCAATATTCGGAGACTAAAAATTGCCCTTAAGTGTGATTGTGAAGTGTTGTTTGTTTCTATGTGCTCTCCGGATTGGATGCCAACCAGTTCACGTTTTACCCCTCCTCCTGCCCGGAGATAGCTGGGATAGGCTCCAGGGCTCCTTCTGAGGATAAGCAGCGAGGAAAATGGATGGATAGATGTAGTAAGTTCCTTTTCCTGTTCTGTGATAATCATCACACCCCAGGTTTGGACAAACGCCAGGCGGAGTTGATCGTCTCCGCCCTGGTGACGCTGACTACGGCCAACATGGACATCGTCTACAAGGACATGGTGACTAAGTCGCATCAGGTAAGCGAAAGGGTGACGGCGTCGCCAAGAAGGCGTCACGTAAACTCCCGTGGTAGCTCTGGCTCATTCTTGTCGCAGGAAATCGTCCTCCAGCAGATCATGGCCCACCTGGATGCCATCAGGAAGGACATGGTGATCCTGGAGAAGAGTGACTTTGCCAACCTGCGCTCCGAGAACACGGTACGACTCACAACCAGATGGACACGGCATCAAACGAGCGGTCAACTCGAAACGCTCTCGCTCTCTGTCTTTCAGAAGTTGAAGCGAGAGCTGGAACAGCTGCAAAATCGACTCAATGTGAGCGAGATGATAGATGCGGGCGTGACGTGACAGGGAGCGTGTGGTGTGCGTGAGAGTGATCGAGAGTGGGTGAGTGACTCAGTCAGCGAGTAAATAAACAAAGCGTTTTGTGCTCAGGAGGAGAGTCAGAAAGTCCGAGCGGAAACCAAACTGGACATCAATCTGGAGAGAAGCCGCGTTTCAGACATGGTGAGCGTTTACACGGGCGTGCGTGCGTGTACAGAATTAAACTGAACTCCTTTTGTCCTTCTCAGTTCACAGAACAGGAAAGGAAACTACTGGAGGCGAGCAGAGAGTTCCATCAAAAGGTAAATGCAAATTCAAACTTGTACTAGTGGCGAGTACATCTGCCTCATCGCTATGAAGTTCTGGGTTGGAATTTGTTGTAGCCAAAAATGTCTTTGTTGTATGTTGACGTGCGCTGAAGAGAGCCGAGCTCGAACATGACAACATGGAGACCAGCAAAAAGATGGACCTGAGCGTGGCTTCGCTCAAAACCGTCCTAGAGTCCCTCAAGCTGGAGACCATACGCTATCTTGCAGGTACCATTACTGTTGACCACATGTCATTTTGATGAAATCAAAGTCTGTATTATCAATTTTAGGATTTATTATTCAACATTATAAGATGTGTCTTGTGTTTCAATAGCGACGGTGTTCTCCTGCCTGGCCATCGCTCTGGGGGTTTACCGGCTGTGGAAGTGAAGTGTTGTAAAGCGCGTCGTCGTCATACGGCTCGCAAAGAAGTGCCAGCCTGAACCGCTGCTTTTAAACCTGTATTTGTTTTTAGGTTAAAATGGAAGCTTCTGTTAGAGAATCTGTTTAAAAAAAAAAAATACATCAGGACCATTTAGTGATGTGTAGCACGAGTTTACATACCTTTTTTTTTTAAGGAAAATATGAAGCTCATAGGTTGCCAATCATGACATTTTGAAGTAAAATTCAGGAATTGTTTTTTTGATCTGCAGACAATTGGGCTGAATTGGGTGATGGGGGGGGGGGGAATCATGTGAAGTTATAAAGGGCTACAGCCTTGTGACTCCATTTTGATTGACCAAAGGCTCGGCCCACCACTGAAACTGGTTTGTGTGGCATCGGACCAGAAAATATTTGCTGCAATAAATTATTTCCTCTAACAAAAGTCCAGTTGGGATTGATTCAGTTACCTGAGACAAAATACCCTGGGTGAAATAAAAGTTACAGGTTAAAATGTAAAATCAGTTTGATCCTGCTGTATTTAAATGATGCAAGCACAAGAAAATCTTTAAATTCACCAAACCTTTATTTTGAACTTCAAAAGCAGAACAGTTAAACCAAAGAACAATCACACCCAAAATTTTCTGAACCTTTATTGAAACTCGACAAGAGGAAAAGAAAAAAAAAAAAAACTGCCTCAAAACTTTCCACTGAGCATGGGATCTTCCAAAGGCCAATGGAATTGATGCTTACCTTCATCAAGGCCACAAACAAACCCCGCCGACTGCCCATCATCAAAATCAAATACAGCCTTTTCATTCAAATCACTGGTACGCCAGAGATTCCAAAAATACTTTAATGTATAAATTAAACCATTTACATGTTGAGCCCGAAAAGGAAAGATTTCATTTATCGAAGCAGCAGTGTTGAACCACTCGGCACAAATACCAAAATGTATTCAAGTTAAATTGCCGACCAAACAAAGACTTTTTCCTTCAGAATAAAGAAAAAGTGCATCCGAGAAGCTGCTCATAGTCTCTTCTCTTCTGATTGCACATCTGTTAAAAGTGCCTCATCCTCTTCCTCAATCTTCACCGAATGCTCGCCTTTGTCCTCGCAATCAGCTTCCTGCTTGACTGGGGCGGGGAAGTCACAGGATTGAGAATCCTCATCTTCCTCGGCCTTCATGAAGACACTCAGCGGATGTTCGCTCAGCACCTTGTTGGGCGATGGCGTGACGTCCATGTATGATGATGTCTGCATGGAAGGGGACCGGGAGGTCAGACAACACCAAGCGCCTCAAATTATTATTTTTTTTTAACATGGAAACATCTTTGCTTTTCATACTCACATTTTTATAATCCTCAAAACAGGAAGGATGGAAGTTCTGTGGTTAGAGAGAAAAAGTGGCAGTGTTGAGTCAGCCAATCATTTAATACAACAGGTTTTAACTTTTGAAAAGTTGGGGACGGGGGGGAACTCAATTGTTATGAAATCACACAGATGAAATCAACTTCAACTACAATCAGAATAATGGGACTAAAAAAAAAAAAGGAAAAACTTGAGAAAAGATGTCAACATTCGTATTTAATTTTAGAAACCAAGTTCAAATTGTGTCAGAGTGATCGTGATCCAAAGCATAGCAAAGCATGTGTTAAAACTGAAAAGAAAAACTCCGACACACCTTATCATCAACCCTGATGGCATTCTTGAGGAACCAGTCCTCCTCTTCCTCCACCCAGTACGTCTCGAACGGTTCCTGGCAGATTTCGCACAACTGTGGATGACCAAATTTAAGCATTAGGACTACTGGTTTTCATTTGATTGCTGTATGTTGAACGGACTCTTAGTGTTTTCATTCAAAACTTTGTTAAGGGTAGGTTCACAACAAAATTCACCACCACGGCAACAGAACTTTGCCATAAACCGGGAACCCCAACTGTACTAAAGAAGTGTTCTGTTAGCCACCTCTGCGACTTGGTCTTTGGCAGCCTTGACGCTCTGAAACTCCCTTTCTTTGGCCGCCGCCTGGCTCTTCCGAACCTCCACCTCATTCTCCTTCTCAAAGAAGAGGCTCTTGGCTCGCTCCTCCAGGTCGGCGATTTCTTCAAACTCGATCCAATCCTGGGAAAGATAGAGACAGAGAGAGTGAGGAAAAAAAAAAATAAAAAATAAAACCAAGCTGTCAATATGATACCTTACACTTTGCAACTGAAAGGCTAATAAAGAAAGTGCCTGGTTTCTTACCATAAGGCCGTAATACCAGCGGCGGTGCGTTATCTTTTTGCCAGCTACCTTGCCGGCATGGTTCTGCCTGAAGTGCCAATCCAGGTGGTCGGCGTACAGGTCTGTCTGCGCAATGGTGAACCTCATGCTGCAAAGGCAGCACTGGTTCCCCGAATACAGCTTGGTCACCACACTCTCATAACGTCTGACAGACAGGGGGGAGACAAAGCGCGATTTAAGCATAAGAGATGACAAATGTGAACGCTACTTTCTGTTATTTAATCAATTGTAAATAAGGGAGAACACACCACACATTTTTGGATTAATCTATATTATTATTACCATTCTGGGAAACTACCAAATATTCTTGTTTGTGAGCAAATGTCAAAAAAAAAAGCTCACTGTTTCATGTCATCAATCTTGAAGTTGGTGAGGTCGGGGAAATCGTCCTCCAACTCCTCGTCTTCTTCCTCCTCTGGAGGAGGTACCTCTGGTGCCGATGAAGAGGGCAACTCTAGACCCCAAAACAAAAACCCTCAACTTTAATAAAATCGCATTTTTCACTGAAAGACTCATCAAAATGTGACAAAGAGACAGACTGACCGTTGGTGGGGGCTGTCGTGTCCTGCTGGGACCCTTTTATGATGCCAGTGGAGATGAGTTTGGAGAGCAAGTCGTTCACGTCAACCTGACTGAAGTGGTTTTCTGCGGGGGGCATTTGGGGCGCTGCAGGGAAACAAAAACGTCACCTTTTCAAAACATCACGAGACGTTATTCATGACTATTTTGATCATAAACTACAATCTTCAACAATTTGATCAGTGATATCAGTATCTGCCACTAATGAGCATTTTATTTATTTATTTTTTTTTGAACACTGATCTGTCCCAAAAATCCTCCAAGTATAAAGCCTAATCTCAACACGACTGATAGGAGGCAGTACGATCTTACCTTGCTGTCCAAAAGGCGCTGGGTTCTGAGGCAGATATGGTTGGTTCAAGTTCAAAACGTTGACCTGAGGACACAAACAAGCGACATGAAATTGAGATAAGTGAATATAAAGTACAAATGTAAAATAAGTACTCTGAAGCCCTGCCTAATTCACAAGGAACCTATCCTCTGCTATTCACTGGAAAAAAAAAAAAAAAAAAAAAAATGTGCCGAATGTTACCCTGAGATGTCACAAGATGGGACCAAACACCTCTTTGAATATCTGTCTTGTCTATTGTAACAACCCGAGACCACAACAAATCTTGGGCATTGTGAATATTCTGCTGCGGTTCAATGTCCCCCACAGTGTCGAGCCGCTCTTTTTGACCGGCAATATGGCGCCGTGAAAATGGTGATGTAACGTGCACGAGCTCTATTGGCACTGCCCCCTGCCTCTGGGAGCAGCGAAAATGTTTAAGTGATCAAAAGCCCCCAAAAAGCTTTGTCTCAAGTATAAATGTCACATGATGGTGGAAAAGCACAAATATGGTGTAAACAAAACTCAGTTCAATATAGTTTCCTGGACCCAAGACACCAGCAAATGTTTGTCTAAATGAAACTTCCCAACTCACTTCAGAATAGTTGCTTGGCACAAAAGATGGCAGCAAGGCAGTACTTTAGTTTGAATAAAGCTACTTACCAAATTCACTTATGCGTAGTTCCTGGGTACCAGCATGCTACAGCAAGTAATATTTTTGTTGCACTCACCGGCTGCTGCATGTTGATGGAAGCCACTGTGCTGTTGAAGAAGGCGTCGGCACCCGCGTGGCTGAATGGAGGACCGGGCAGGATGTTGAAGTTGGTCTGCATGTTTGACGCCATCGGCCCCGGGTGGAATTGAGGGTTGAGTGGCTCCGGGAAAAGGTGTGGGGCCATAGTGAAGTTTTGCGGTGGTTGAAGGGTGTTGTCGTACATAGGAGGGGGCATTGGTCGCATGGGTATGCTGAGTTGAGGCGCAAACTTGGGGGGACCCTGCTGACCAGGTGGGCCATCAAAGTGTGGACCCTGAGGAGGTATATCAAATCGGGGTCCCAGCTGGCCAGGCCCCTCAAAACATAGTGGACCAACAGACCCTTCCAACTGCAATGCAGGATTCTCAAAGGGCATTAGTTGCTGCTGCTGGAAACCAACTGATGAAGGACCGGGCCCCTGGTTGTTGTTAAAGCACGGGCCTGAGTTGTCAAAGTGGCCAGGACCCGGTCCGTCAAAGTGGCCAGGACCCGGTCCGTCAAAGTGCCCAGGACCCGGTCCGTCAAAGTGCCCAGGACCCGGTCCGTCAAAGTGCCCAGGACCCGGTCCGTCAAAGTGCCCAGGACCCGGTCCGTCAAACCTTGGGACAACTTGTGGGACGGAAGGACCGTCAAAATTACCCATATTGTCTGTGCATATCAATGGCCCCTGAGGAATGTGTGGTCCATTAAACCTCTCTGCCATGTTGTGATGAGGGGGTCTGCCTTGAGGACCCTCAAAGTGGGACGGCTCATTATACCAGCCTGGAGGGTTTGGCCCAGACGGGGCCATGTGTCCCGGAGCGTCAAACCGGCACGTTGTGGGCCCTCCGTTGTGCGGAGGAGTGTGTCCTGGGGAATTACTTGTCTGATGAATATTAGACAATAGTGCCCCAAGCATGGGCCCTTGGAGGATGGATTGAGGAGCAAGAGGTGCGACAGATGGGAGTGGCCCATCATCTGAGTGTACGCTGTTGGGGCTCTCGAATCGCGGAACGGGGCTCATGTCAGTCATTTCCTGCTGGTGGAGGGGCGATAGTCGTTCACGCTCAAACATGGGGATGGGAGTTTCCAAAGCAGATGGGCTCGGACAGTTCCTGAGAACTGGGGCGCCGGAGGGGGGGAGTCCGTCCAGACGCCGAGGGTCAGGATGTCTCGAGTCTGCCGATGGGATGAACCGCCGCGGAGCATCGTAGCCGCTTTTCTGCTCCTCACGTTGACGCTCAGTCAAGGGGGAGTTCCATTCTCTCTCACCTGGAAATAAATATTTAGGAAAACATTAAACATTGCATCAGATGTTACACAAATTGTTTTTTGTCACTCTGCCACCCCTCCCCCAACTCCCTTTAAAAAATAATAAAAATGATTCAAACAGCCCAACCTTCAACATATTCTGCTTATTCAGGACATCTAGAAAAACCTTTCTCAAAATTTTCTATTTTCCAAAAATTCCTGCACCTACATTTTCCATCAAAAAATTCAAACCAAACTTTTGACATGTTTAGGTCATTCAAGACATTTTGAGAACAATTTTTCAGCATTATGCATTTTCCGTGACATACATTTTACAATTGTACCTAGTCATTCAACATTTCAACTGATTGAACCCATTCTAAATTCCAAATGTTTAACTTATTCAAGTTCTTAGTAGTTCTCAACTGATTCAAACCACTCTAAATTGTTCTGCTGACGAGGACAATTATTTGCAGTTTCCATACAGTGGTTAGCATTTTGCTGTACATTAGCAAGTCAACTGTTTGCCTTTCAACATGGTAGCAATTTTATAATATTAGTTAAAGTTTTTTTTTTTTTTTTTTTTTTTAAATCAAATTCTATAGTAGTACATTTCAATTGAAATTCTTCACCATTTAAGTTTAGGGTTGCAACTAATCAAACAGCAGTCCCCCAATACAATGTGATGCAATCCATGTTGTATACTCACTAGTCTCTCTTGGGTCAGCCCTCCTCCTGAAGCGAAGGCCTGGCAAAGATTTCAGTGCAGGGAACTCTTTTCCATGGTTGTACTCCTCTACCATGGGGGCGAGCGGAGGTCTGGATTCCTCATGGTCTACGGTTCTCCTCTCACCTGTCAACAAATAAACCATTTAAGAACGATACATTCAGAATATTATGCCTCCTGGTTTCTTGTTAGCAGTCCCTCACCCTGCTCATGTGGCGCCCGGCCTGCCCCCTCACATTCTTCCGAACCTTCCCAGCCTTCTCCGGTGGAACGGTGTGCCACTTGTGTCTTCTTCAGCTTGGACTTGTGCTCAAAGTAGGTCAATTGAGCCGCGTCCATGGGCTCAGGAGGCGCGGACAGCAACGTCTTCTTTGGAGGGAAACTGGAAGCAGTGTTCCAACTCTCTGGGCGCTGTTGCTTCTCCTCCTGATACTGGAAGAAGTTCTTGATCTTGTGGGCCATGTTCAGGAAGTCCTCCTGCGAAATCTCACCACTCTCCAGGCTCTTGCTCGCCTGTATATATAAAAAAAACTAGTCATGAATAAATTCAACTAATAATTACAACGAACCCTGTTTTTTATGTTCATAATGTTCTAAGATAAGTTTCACCAGCAGTTTTGAGGCTATATGTCCTGGTGTATTGTTTGTGGAAGTAAAAAGAGTTCAAATCTCTGATATTTTAAGACATACCCTTCTGAGCAGGTCTTTCTTGGATGCAGAGTTCAGAGCTTCAGGTATCTGGAGGTTGGCATCCACACTTAGTCGATGTTTTGGGGTACGCGGGGTGGTGGGACGTGTTGGTGTGTTGTAGGATTTATGCCTCTGGGGTCCTAGCTTTGTTTGAGAGTCTCCTGGTTTACTGAAAGTGCAAAGTTACAACTTTTTATCATAGTAAAAAAAAATTTTAAAAAAATGGTATAGGTGTCCTATAAATCACCATTTATATGAGACATATTACATACTTATATGGTTCTAACATGTATTTCCTTATACTTCAGATAACTCAAAGAATGCAATTGAATAAAGAGTAACAAATTTAAATCATCCTGCAATTGTGTGGTTGCAAGTGCATTTTAAAGAAAACATGGGACACAAGTATAACACACACACACGACACTGGCAAAATTTTGTCAAATAAAAGAAAAAAAAAAAGCGTTTTGGATTCAGCAAGATGTGGTCAAAGACGTACAGTCAGCATATTGTAGAAGCAGTATACTAAATAAAAATGGTTTACATCAATATACATTCATTTTTCTTATGTATGGAGACTAATGGGATACCCTGTACATCTCTAAGGGCCACCAACTGTCTAAAGCGTAACAGTAGAGCTGACAATGTAAGGGATGAATATGAAGCATTAATAACATGAGTGACTCACTGTTTGTTCTCATCCCAGCCACTTCTCCAGCGGGGAAGAGCATCTTTGGCCTGGTTGCTCCCTCCGTCGTGGCTCCGTGGAGAATCTCTGGACTTGGATCGGCGGTCATCTGCTGGCGTCTTTGAGCGCCTGCTCTCTACTTGGTTCTTCTTTGATGCCAGCCGGTCATCCCGCGCGTTCTTACCGTGGGGCGTTTCATCACCCCTGGCCCGCCGGGGTTTCCCCGCCTTGCGCGATGGGGATGGTGACAGGGAGGAGCTCCTGGTTCTGCTCTTGGGCGACCTCCTGTCTTTCCTCTTTGGAGAGGACGCAGGAGACCGCGATCTGGAGCGAGAGCGTTTCCTAGCATGCGTCCGGGCGTTGCCGCCGACTTTCTCGGCAGATGCGCCGCGCTCATGTTTGGTCACCAAGCCGTTCTGCAATCTTCCTCTGTAGGCCTTTGGAAGCTCGGTTCCCCGCACCGACTCATCTCGCTTGTCATTGCTTCTTTTCTTCTCTTTTTGCCCATCATCTTTGTCTTCTCCAGCCTTGTCCAGGGCACGCTTCTTCACCTGGGGTTCTTTCTTTGTGTTGTCTGCAGACTTCTGGTCAGCCTCAGTAAGCTTGCTTTTGCTCTGGATGTTTTTAGTCAACGGAGACTTAATGTTGGGCTTGTCATCCTTTTTCGGGATCCGGGGCTTCTCTGATGCCCGTTTCTCTGGTGCAATAACAGGGGCTACCATTGTGGGAGGGGCTTCCTTTTTCCCAGCAGGGTGCTCTTTGCCTTTAGACGGTCCTGGGGGTGGAACGCGGTTTAGACGCGGGTCTCTAGTGGGCAGCTTGGGTTCAGTCTGAGGCTGAGGAGTAATCACTTGTCGGACGACGGGAGTGGGCTGGCCGACTGGTTTCGGGGTTGGCATGGGAGGTACTGGGGTTGGCATTAGCAAGGAAAATCCTCCTGCCTGCAAGAAAAAAAAAACACCCGTGTATTGGAAATAATTTAGACTGATCAACAAAGGCAGTAAAGACTCTTAACAAATAGTCCTTGAAAATTTGGTGAATTTCAAAAACCAAACATTTCTCTAAATAAGGGCTGGAAATCTACTACAACCCGAGGAATCCCTGCAATGTTCTTGGACTTAGAACTTCATTAAAAAAAAAAAAAAAGTTAAAATGTAACCACTTTGATCCAAATAATTTACATCATACTTAAAAGAAATGCTTGTTTACGTTACAGATATACCAAACATTACATATTTTCAACTCGGGCGATTTCGGCATTTAACTTAAAAAAACAACTGAATACTGGTAATACACTGTGCAAAACACCAGAATTGCAAATTAAAATTTGGGAGAATCCAACTTGTTTGCCCTACCAGCTGTGCTTTGGTCTGCTCCAGTTCCAGTTCAATTTTCTTCTGCTGAAGTTCAAGAAGTTGCTTCTGTTTGGCCAGCAGCTGCTGTCGGATGAGCTGCTCTTGGTTCAGGCTGGACTGAATTACCTGCGGCGGCGGTGGCGGTTGTGAAGGGGTAGGCCGTGGAGATGGGGCCTCCTCAGACTGAAGTCCAGCAACCAGGCATAAAATGGACAGAAATTAAACTTTGAGAGACCATTAAGTTGACTCCCTCCAGGTACGATGAGGCCTTTACTTTTCCAACAGAACAAATTATCTTCCTACACACCTGTTTTAAAAACTTTGGGTTGACATGGATGCTGGCATTGACTGTTGGCGGCAGAGGCTTGATGGGCCACGCCGGGTCCACAGAGTTGACTCGTACGTCTAGCGCGTACAGTTTCTTCAGAGGGAACACTTCGTCCCATGTTGATCGCAACTTGAACAAACTCTTTCTAGTGTTCTCATCCACCTACAAACAAAGGATATTGCTTGGTCCAGCTACTCGCAGAGAAAATGTGAGCTCATTCACAACGCAATGATTGAAAATGGTTGATAGCTGAATCCCACCAATAACAACAAAGCACAATCTCTAAAAGACTACAAATTAAAGCAAGAAACGAGTGTGGCCGCTACAAGTGATTCAGTTTTTTTTAAAAAATGCAAAAAGGTATCAAGAAGAACTTTACCTTTTCAAACACACATATAAATGAAGTGATTAGGTTTTTAGCAAACACTGCAAGGTACTCTCCTCCAACATTCTTCACTATGGAATCCACTAAGTACAAAACTGGAAGCTTCTCGACTGCTGGGGCCTAGAGCGAGAGAACTTGACAAGTTTAGAACACAACAGGGGTTAAAAACATTTCAGTACTGCAGATAAATGTATAACAGAAGCAAAAGGGCCTCTAAAGTCTTTAGTAGGCGAGTAACACAGAAGTCCATATGTGGGGGGGGGGGGAAAGACCCAAATTTGAAGCATCCTCATTTAAAAAAAAAAAAAAAAAGAAAAAAAAGAAGCATCCTCTCCCAAGTATCAGCAAAAAAAAAAATTAACTGAGAAAAAAAAAGTCCAGTCCTTCAGAGCCAGTTTACCTCCAGAGAGGGTTTTTCCCCACTCTCTGTACTTTACCCTCATGACACGTCAGTCTTCAGCTCAGTACCCAATGGCTTGTTGTCACTTTGGTTTGCAGTCATTTTGTAAATGTGGGGAACAATGACCCTTTAACAACAGTTCTTTTTATTTTCAGAGGACTTTTAAAGCAGTTGCTTTTAAACTGCGGTGACTCAAGTCTGTGACTTAACCATGCAGCATCTGTGGATTTTTTTCCTTTTTTTTTTAAACCCTCCCCAGACAGCCGACCCGGGTCAGGCTCAACTTTGTCATTAAAAGAAATAAGACTTGCAGCAATAAATTACACTTGGAAATAAAAAGACAAAAAGCACATTTCACATTTTTTATTATTAAACATTTTTAGCCAGTCAAGAACAGTTTCAAATTTCACTCCCGGATAAAAGCAGAAGAAACGAGATCGAAATCAACTTGTTTCGTCATGCATCAAAATGCAAACAATGAGCACTAAGGGACACTACTGGCTAGAATTTACTTAATTAAAAGGCCACATCTGTTGTCCTGCTACTGTTTCAACTCCATTCATTTCTGCTGAACTGATGGAGAGGACAAAAAAATATATATGGCCCAACAACTACACAGGCAAAGCAAAAATCCACCATGGAAAAAAAACCCCAGCTACTGTAACACTAAGATTTAACTAACTCGCATTAAGTAATCATTACTTGCACTGTGCTGAAGGTCAAAACTATTCCAACTGGAAGTCACATGCTAAAAAACAAATTGACCCCTAGTTTTTTTAGTTATCAGTACCTTGGAAAACACCGCTTCTAAGTAAGGTAGCAAACAGATGCTGTACATGATACGCTTGTGAATATTTTATTAGTTATTACTAATGTTAAATTGTACTGGCACGATACGTCATGACACAAGCTATGCCTCTTAACCTCAGAAACTACTCAATTTAAAAATTAGCGCAAATTACATATCAGGACGAAAATTGAGTGGAACACTATATTCCCAAAAGTATTCAGTGACGTGTTTTGACTTGCGTTTAAACAAGTGCTATTTCTTTTTAGAATTACCACTATTTAATATGACGTCCATCCACACTTTCCAGGTATACCAGCTTCAACTCCTTTGGGAAGATGCCACACAAGCTTTAGGTGTTTATAAGAATTGTGACCACTCTTCCAGAAGCACATTTGTGAGGTCACATACTGACGTTGATAGGCCCTATCAAGGGCCTGGCTGTCACGGCAACCACAGGGTGTTAGGACTTCTTTCGGATTGAGGTTAGGTCATGACAAATGTGTTTCTGGAAGAACTGTCAAAAATCCCAATAAACACAATGGTTAACAATGTTGAACTTTTAAAGCTGCAAAGTGGAGACTGATGTCACATGAAAAGCTACAAATAATGTCACGCAAGTTCATATAAGTATAATTAAACAATCACACTGACAATTAAATGAATACATTTTACAATATCGTATTCGTAAAACACGATTTAAAATGGCTACTCCTAAATTACTTCTTGATGTTACTGAGGCCTCTAACAAATGAGTGGAGGCTACTAAACTCGGCCAAAAGGACACGCTAGGTCAAAAAACGGGGATCCACAAAATACACTTAATATACTTAAAACAGGCTTTATCTCTCTGTTTATTATTATTCCACAAAGCACAGCAACTTCCTGCTCGACGGAGTTTTTAAATAGACCTCTAAATGTTTAACAATGACTGGTAAAAAATCGGCCTTGAGTGTTACGTGAACGAACATAAGGACGTTAATTGTCACTAGTAGATACAATTACTGTCGAGAATTTGTAAAAATATACATTTTTTTAATGGTGGAGTTTGCGTCACTTGTGAAACACGAAGGAATTCAGACGAGCTTCGATGAACTTCATGTGACAATGTATTGTATAAGTAAAATTTTACTTTTGAAAATGAACTACAGATGAAATAAATGAAGTGCACTTTCGCGTTATAAAGAACGTAACCAAGCTAATGTGAAGCGACATGTTGTGGGTTAACTAACTCGCGCCGCCATGTTATAGTTAGCACGCCGCTAGCACACATCGACAAAAACAATCGGACATGATTTGAAACAAAAAAGAATATTCTTATCATAAAAACCTTGCTTATTTGTGCTTCAATTATCGCGACGATATCCTTGGCGAAGTTGACGTTTTCCTCGGCCAGAATGGTCAGCATGTTGATGTGCGGCTTGCTGTTGAACGTCAGGTCTTCCAGCGAGGACTGATACTCTTGGCAGGCATCTTCCCTCGCCGCGATGTCGTCCATCTTCGAGCAGGGCAAACCTACACCCAATTTGTTGCCAGCGGATGCATTGAGCAGAAGGCAGTCCATTAACTCGTACAGCGAGCCGATTTTGTCGTGTAACCTCTCACTGGTGGGTTTCAAATCGCTTACGTTGTCGAGCAGCGTCCGCAAGGCCCTCTTCGCCCCGCTTACGCCGACAACAAAATGGCGATTCGGACGAAAGGCCTTTTTACGTCACCACACACGAAAAGCATCCGCACGTTTCCATTGGCTCGTTTCATTTAAACGGAAGCAAATGTTTGATTATCATTGGCTCCTTCTCAATGATAGACAGAAGGACTAGTCAATCAGAGTTGGCCAAAGAGGTGCGAGGTCGTTAATTACGTAACTTGCTTGCGTAGACGCGACGTTAAAGTAAAAAATATGTTCGACCCAGTAATGGAGGAAACAATCAATCGAAATATTGTACATTATTGCTGAAAGAATACGTGTATCGTTTTAAAATGCGGTAGTTGTGAAGACTACACTTGTTGCCCTAACTAGTCATGCATTATGACTACGTTTGAAACAACACGAACGGCTGTTTGCTAACGTTGAATAGCACCCACTTGTTTTCCCTTTAAAATAAAATGGAGACGTTTTACGGAACGGTCCTCACACACATTTAGTAAAGGACGTGATATCACCATCAAGTGCCTTGAGACGCACGCGTCCCCCCCCCCCCAATAAATATATAAATGAATAGCAATCCGAGCTTCTCCGTTGAACTTCATATTATTTGCAGTTATGCTATGCTATAGTCGAAATTCAAATTGGTTAAACTTTAAAAACTATGACAGTCTTGGGAAATGTTTGCATTTTATGACGACATGGTGGACCTCCAAGCAAGATGGCTGCGTACTGTTCATATTAATATAATGACAGCATGACAGTGTAGATGTGTTAAGCTCTAAGTATAGTTTGCAGTTACAAAAAAAAATACACTAAAACTTTTTATCATTTGCAGCATGTCAAAACCGTCTGTATGACATGACAGTAGACTATAATTAAAATAATATTTTGAAAAATGATCCCTCTCTGGCCCAATGTAATGTTTCGAGTTTAATATGAAATATTGTTTTACAACAAGATTAACCAATCAAAAACTCTAGAGACTGTGTCAATCATTTGCTACATACTCAACTGCTTCTCACAAAAGAAAACTATTACACAGTGTTTCCTGCACAGATTATTTGACTCTGGTTTGGAACAAAAGTTAAAAAGGAGGAATTGGACAGTTCTCGATACAAAACAAAGGTAAACACATTCAATGGAGGTGTTCTATGCAGTCAGGGTCCAGCCACCCACAGACATCGTTCTCACTGTGTCTCCCACTGAATTTATCACCTCTTTTTACGGCATCAAACCGCCAGCAATGACTAAGAATTGCCTGTTTACTGTAAACGTTCATATGGATGTTCAATTTCGTCAGGGTTGCAGCTTTGGTCAGAGACACGGCGGGCATTAATAAATTAAGGTGAACTCAAATCTTCCCAAGTTGCTTGAAAACTGAATACTTTTTCCTTTAATAATGATGAAAATTAGTGGAAAATTAGTAGAAAGCATTGACCTCACAGTTCTGAAGACCCGGGGTTCAATCCCAGCCCTCCCTGTGTGGAGTTTGCATGTTCTCCCCGTGCCTGCATGGGTTTTCTCCGGGCACTTCGGTTTTCTCCCACATCCCAAAAACATGAAAGATTAATTGGACACTCTAAATTGCCCCTCGGTGCGATTGTGCGTGTGACTGTTTGCCCTGCGATTGCCTGCCAGCCAGTTCATGGTGTACCCCGCCTCCTGGCTGTTGACAGCTAGGATAGGCTCCATCACTCCCCGCGACCCTCGTGAGGATAAGTGGCAAAAGAAAATGGATGGATGATGCAAATTACAAAACAATTGTAAATATTTACATTACCACTCGCCTCTCTTGCAGCCTCCTTTGAAGGCAAGCAAAATTCTGACATCAGAGCGTATCTTAGCGAGGGTATGCATGCAAATTTATGACCACTTCTCATAAGACCTCAATTTCATTATTTTACTGCATTTTCAATTTTCTTGATGACTCAGTGATTATGATGAGGACAAAAAGGCATGTCATTGTGATATTGACCCTTCAAGTTCATTTGCTGTACTGCGTGCAGTCTTTTGTCCTCACAAGTACAAAAATTTTGCACACTATGATCCCTTTTGGCCTAGTAGTATGCATTTAAACCTCACTAGTAAGCAATTGTGCCTGCAGTACTAATGCCCCTGGGCCCAAATAACGGGGATGAGTCACGTAAAAGTACAAAAAAAGGCAGCATGTTCCCTTTAATCAATTTTATTTATTTATTAAAATATGCATAGACACCCCAAATATTATTTATTTTAACTTAATGTACAAATTATATGAGTACCACCAATGCACACGTTTGTACAAAGAATAGATGAAGATGAGGTTTATGTTGCAGTTCAATTATATAGCAATCCAGATGTGGGGAGTGGGACCTACAAGTGTTGGAAGAAAAGGACATTTCCAATTATGTCAAATAGCAGTCACAAACACGGACAGTGCTGATGATGTCATTAAAACAAATAAGTTTATGCACAGAGCCCATGTTTTTGTAGTGTTGTCATGGTGACACAAGTATGGAAAGCCATATGAGCATTTAGCAGATATACTTGAAATCCAGCTTTAGTTCCATTTACACGTATGCACTTCGTCCATGCTAGTTCGTGCTTGAGTATGATAACCATGTCCTAGTGGTAACATTTCACAACTGATTTTGCCTTCCATTACTGCACAACATTACCTCACCCGAGTAGAATTTCTAGTGTGCACTAATAGGGCAACTACATGTTAGTAGTGAGGCAAAACTGTGTTGTAGATGACAACTTCATGCCACTAGTCCAACCAGCAACATTATAAATGTGGGAAAAGGTCAATTTGTGCAGTTTTGCTGCATGAGTAACATGTACAGTACTCGGTATACTAGTGCACCTTAGTCATTCTACTAATGCGCTAAATTGTCTTTCTGGGGGTAAGGATTAAGTGTGTACTAGTCCATGGACCTCACAGTGGATATTGAATAAATGGTTAGGCAGTTTGGTACTAGTGAGGCAAAACTGTGGACCTCTATGTGCTACAGGTACCACTCGTGAAGCGCTAATTGTACTAGTAGATTTCTGTAATTAGTAGGACAGTTGTCAACTAGTACACAGTTCTCCTTAACTAGTAACATGAAGTCAGTGTTGCAGTGTAATGGAGTACAAATATTTTGTTAATGTATTCCAGCAGTGTTTTCACATATCTGTTGTTTACTTCCTTATTTATATTTTTGGCAACTTTGGCTTTTGCTCCGGTGGATTTCCTCTACAAAATGTATACTTTTACTCTCCTAATTATGTTTGTTACTTGTTTAGTTCAAAATAAAATCTGAAGATAGTCTTTCTCCTTGTGCAGCCTATAGGTAGTCTTCCTCTCGCACGCTAGTAAGCTGATATCGAATAAATGCTCAAACGGCGTTGCATACAGGGAGAGACTGTCATGGTCTTCTGTCAGCATCATCCAACTCCAAGCGGCAGTATTTCAAAAAGTAAAGCCGCCACAATCGAAAGCATTGAGGTCGGCGTCTGCCATTTCAAAGTCAAAGCTGTTGAAGTGAGGGGAGGTGATGCCGGGGCTGTCCGTGTGGTACGCCCCTGCCGGACCCCCCATGTCTGAGAAGTCTGTGTTAAGAGGAAGGTCGGCTGCTTTGGCGTCCAGGCTGGAGGGCGAGCACGCGCTTAAGTAGCCCATAGCGGAAGAAGCGGCAGCCCCTCCCATAAGCAAGTACACGGCCCTCACCGCCTGAACGTTGTTGATGGTGCCGTGACGCAGGCAGCCCGCTGAGTGGCCTCCTCCTTTGTAATATTTTGTATGTGGAGAGCTCCTGCCTGTTTGACATGAGCATCATTTTAAGATGTTTGTAGGCAAAATGAACAAATCACAATCCATCTGACCTTTATCCTTTGGGGAGCCAGTCAGAGGTCCTGGAGAAGAAGCCTGCGCATTGCTGATCGGAGGAATCGGTGTATCTTTGTCCTGGATATGGTCCGGCACGAGGTCTTTTAGAGCGATGCAGAGCGGCGGCACCTGATGTCGCTTGCAAACACCTTGTGACGAGACACTCTGAGGGAAAGAAAACACGTTTGGATTTCTGTACATGGAACAAGTGTGCAAATGTGACTGTCCTTTTTCTATCAATCCACCCATTTTCTATACCGCTTTGTCTCTGTTAAGGTTGCAAATAATTGAAAACTATCCCAGCATATAGACAATTTATAGGCGTGCTGGAACATATCCAACCCATCATTGGGGGAAGCACGGGGCCGAGCACATTGAAACAAAGAGCCATTGGCACTCTCATTCACATCTATGGGTAATTTAGACTTTTCAATCAAGATACCGCACCATGTTTTTGGGGATGTAGGAGGAAACCGGAGCGCCTGGAGAAAACCCATGCAGGCACCAAGAGAACATGCAAACTTCACACAGGTGGAGTCCATCACCAGTCGACCACCTTACCGCAATTTTCAATACAATTACCTAAAAAGCCTGTTATTGAATGTGGGTGACACCAAAAAACTGCAAAACCACACACACAGTATTTGTCACAGGTGTTCCAATGATGTAACTCCAAACCCAGATCACCTTACCGTGAAGGATATGCGCTATCATACAGTAAAATAATTACTGCATCAAAAAATTTCCGTCTGGCATTGTTATTTTAATCACCAATTTATGTGTGTAAACCTATTATCCTTTGCTATACTCTGGTAAGTAACTTAATTATTATTGTAAAGCTGTAACTCACCTGTTTAACTTTTTTCAGTATATTCAGCCATTGACTGCAAAACAAAGAAGTAATTATCTTCATACATCTCAAACACAAATAATGACAAGGTTCAAAATAGTAATAATGCATAGTATTATGTGTACACTGCTAACATGATGTGTCATGACAGTATACATGTATTTTACATTCTTATTGTAGACGTTTGCCTCACTAAACTAAAAGCTGAAGTTCATGGAAAAACTGCAGTTTGTGTAATTGCTGAAAGATGTTACCAAAGTCAAATGCCACACACAATCATTCACAAAATTGGAAAATAGCAAAGCAGTTTGGAACATCAGAGCAGATCAAAGCAATTAACATACACAGTACTGTACAGAACAATGAAAATATGCCCCCTCATGACTGTGAAAACATTCAGTGCAATATAATTGGACACTTATATTTAATGAATGTGCTATGAGACACCCTGACGTCCTTGCTAGCTGATTGATTTTATGTCCATGTCATTTTGCTTTGGCTAAGCCATCACAGGATAAAAATGGCATTTTAATTGTATATGATTTTCTAACAAACAAAAAAAAAAAGGAGTAATAGTAGCATTGTTGAGTACTTGGAGTAAATACTTGTACTGCTATCTGTCTGAAAAATTAGTGTCAAACATCCCTTGCATCGTTTACTTGCATAGTCTCCAATCATTCACAAACGTATGAGTAACTCTAAGCTTTAACGAAATGGTGGTGGTGGGGGGAATCAGACCTGCAGTCGGCAGGAGTGTCGGTCAGTAGGAGCAGGTATTTATTTTGGGTCAAGATGAGAGCGAAGCAGCAATCTCGACTTCCACCAGCGGGCAGTTTTGGCAGGTCTAGGATCTCCTTGCCCTCCACGATGGCCTCGCAACTGCTCTGCAGAAGGACCAGCTGATCAGGTGGAGCTGAAGCATGGTGACACACAAGGAGGCTGCCTTCAGCTGTCAACAGCAGGAACCTTTTCTTCCATTGCTTGAAAAGAAATCCACCTTAACACAAGAAGTTGAAAAAAATACAGATCAGTATCTCCCCTCTTCAAACCCCACCCCCCAAAAAAACCAACCAAAAAAAAAAAAAAACAGCTATTAACTATATAAAGTCACGGTGAACTAATTACTGATGCCTGGCCGTGAGAGATTATCGAGTGTGTTGCAGAAAATGATCCAATTTCACCCATTTTTCATTTTTTTCCATTTATCCTCACGAGGGTCGCGGGAGCGCTGGAGCCTATCCCAGCTGTCATCGAGCAGGAGGCAGGGCACACCCTGAATCGGTTGCCAGCCAACCAAGGTCCGGTCCTCCGAACTCAGAACAGCTGCGACACCGTGCCGCCCCAATTTCACTTAATTGGTCTGAAATTACAAAATACTACAAATATAATGTATCTTTGATCATCAATCATATAGGGAGAGGCAGAACAACTCATTATAGAAGCCAGAGGTTACAATACAACTAGCTTTTGTTCAGTTTATACCTTTTTCCATTCATACAACAGAATAATAGCTTTGTATTTAACTAAATAAAACGGGTTTTCCCACTGAGGCAGGTATTTTTTGGATGGGGGTTATTAATAGATCATCACTATATCCCATTTTTGTGACATTTTTCTGATGTATAAAATGTGTGCCTTGCCCCAGTAAAGCTTGGGAAACTCTGACTGATGGGAACAAGAGCAGTTGCTGGATTACAGCACGAACACGCTGTCAACAGATTAGAGGCCATCAGATGCTTGGCGGATCAACACACTGCACCAGGCAGACCATAAAAATGAGCTTTTCCCTCTATCAAAATCACACCCTCACATCTGGATGCACACCGCACATACAGGCAAAAACATATTGGGGGGTGTTAATGAAATAACAGAATTACAACTGGCTGATTAAAACGTACATTTCATGCTGCTCTATCCGTGGTAAAACAGGACTGTGGCACCTGAGTGCACTTTGTACTTGTGTATAACACACAGAGGAACACTTTGTTGATAAGATGAGAAGGATTAGGAAAGCAGTATGACCCAAAAAAAAAAAAAAATCATTGAGGTGCTAGCTGCAAAACTGTCAAAAACAGCAACAAAATCATCTTAACTGTCCCAACAATGTACAAATAAATGCTTGGACTCACCATACATCCTGAGTGTTCCTTGATGGATCCCGGAGAGGCTCATTCCGACAGCAGCCGTTATTGAGTGACTGAGTGACTCGAATGCAGCAAGCAGAATACGATGATGGGTGAAAGGCACATGAGGCTCAATGTGAGTTTTAATGCTTTGCCTTAATCCTCATTCAGATGGGACGATTCGCTTTCGCACCAGAAGAGGTTATGATGGCACGCACAAACAGTCATGTTGCGCCGCGATGCTGCCTTCATAGACTCTCGTGATTATGGACTTGCCCATAACGACAAGAAATTTTAAACGATTGAACGACAGTCAAAACAAGAGCTTATGGGCCAAGGGAAAATACATTATTTTTCGTTCCAGCATTACTGGGAAAATGGGTTAGCAACATGCTTGTTTGGATTGGAGTTTGGTGTGGAGGAACCATAGATACACTCAAATATGCTGTTGCAAATCTTACAAGGTGATCTGTGTCCCAATATTTGTGTCCCTCGCTGAGAATTGACCAAAATATTAGAAACTGCTGACACTATGATGTAGTGCAAACTAGCTATGTAAATACAACCACAAAGAAACACAAAAAACTCCTCTAACTGAACATTCTTGTCTTTGTAAATATATATATTTGTTATATTATCAATCATTTTCTTTCTTATTAGACATTACAGTTGTATTTAAACGAAGTAGCATGTGAGCGTGCGCTTACAGTGTTGTGATTATGTAATTACAATTCTGTTTTGGGCTAAAGCAGCTAAAACCTCTAAAGCCTCGTCAGCTCATTTCTCATCCAAAGCTGCCCAGCAGCAAACAACCTGCTGAGACATCGACTGTAACTCTCAGTGCAGTCAGTTTGAGAACAAATACATGTAAAAAGTGTGATTTTTATCGTGCTGTTACTAATGACTGTATCAGTGCAGATGAGTTTCTGAAATAAACTCCACATTTGAGTACATAAAGCCAAAGGTGACAAGATCATATGACTCTATTTGAAAACATTAGAACAAAACGACAGGAAAAAAAAAAACATTCAAACCAATCAATAATACACAAACATGATGAATGGACTTGAATAAATAATAATCTCAAGACTGCAAGTCAGACGTTCAAAATCTGGGTTCTTATCAAGGCATCAAGGCAAAATTGCTTAATTTCCTCACTCATACATTAATGGGAAAAAAAAACCCCACAGTATTGCACTTGCTAAACTGTATGTTTGTCCAGTCTGGCAATTCTCTGTCAAAATAATCCCAAATAATGAAAGCAGCTCTTAAAGTGTTGCAATTCGCTTCCAAACTAAGACAGCTGATCTTCATATTGCTTTCGGAAGCAGTCCCCAGCAGGAAAGAAATCCCAGCAACGTTCCTGGTACATCTTCCACACATACGACTCCTAACATCAAATTAAAAAGAGGAAAGAAGAAGAATCAGAGGACAAAGTTGATGCCAGTCGGCCAAAAAACTGAAAATATAATAATAAAATCAAGACAAGGTCTAGCGCTCACCTGTCCAGTGTGCTCAGTCTCATCTTTGTTGATGAGATACATTAAGAAGAACCTGAAATGGATGACAACTTTTAAAGCTTTCCTAACAGTACATGTACGTAAATACCTGGACCTGACTGATGTATTTTTTTTTTAGGCAGATGCTGATTCCAACATTTAACAGAATAAAATTCTGATAACCGGATAAATCGGGCAATTTGTCACAAAATAGACATTATATATTCATGTAAACTCACATGTAATTAGCCAGGTTGTGCTCATCCAGTGTGTGAGTCTCAAATCCGTGTGGTGTTGTATCAAAGTAATCACTCCCAATGCCGCATATGAAGCATTTTGTCTGCAGATAAAACACAAGTTAAGCCGTATTGTACTGATATTTGATGTTAACAGCCAAGTCATAATAGTTCAGTAAACGTACTTCCATGTCTTCTTTAACCTGCTCTTGTTGATCTCTGAGCTCTCCAAATGCGTCAATGATCAAACCTACATCATATGGGCGCACAAATATTTTTCATGTAAAAATAATACATTTTCATTGACACTGTCAAATATGATCTCTCTTAATGCCCCCAGTATAACTCATGTGTTTTTCTGGGAAATATAACATGTGTCAGTTTTACAATTTCTCTCCACGCTGTTAGCGGGAGAAGTTTAACTGTGGTTTCTTTACCCTGGATGATTGCCAGCAGGATGACAATGACAAAGAAGAAGAAAGTGATGTCAAAAACCACTCGATATAATTCATATTCATCTCCGGCGGGATCCTCAATCTCATCCCCGATGCCTCCGCCTGCGCGCACACCCACGTACATGTGGAACAGGTAGCACTGCGGAAAAATGGAAAAAAAATGTACTTGTGACTCGGGGGGAGACGTGAGTACTATTTGTGGAGGCTAGTCCCGGTTCAATAATGACTCACGGTCATCATGTCGTCACATTTCATATCCGGTTCGTCCTCGTCCTCGCTCTTGTTGTAAAACTTGCGGAAGAAGTTGAAGGCCACCACGGTGTATAAGTACACCACAACCGCCAGCAGGCCCACTGTCATCATCAACTAAAAGGACATGAGCACAATTAGCATACCGAAGAAGACTTGAAATTGTATTCGGACAAAGCTCTTCATGACTTCAATGATTAACAATCGAGAGTAAAAGCCATTTCAATCCCAATTGTAAATCATACGAGCAACCATCTTTCCATTTTCTCTTCCTGTAATTTCAACAGCCATGTGTCCTGAAGCTTTTGTCCATGTAATGCAAGTATAGGTTTTACACAGCAAAATTACATTCCCCCCACGATTTATCATGTATTTTTCGGCACCTGTTTTCCATTGTGTGTTACTGAGGACAGAATTGTACGCAGAGTCTTGACACCCATGGCAATGTCCAGCAGGTGGCATGCGAAGAAGAAGTTGTTGTAGTGGCCAAGCAGGGACATAATCAGGTACCAACATAGGTAAAGGAAGGTCTGAAAGACATCAGCAATCAAAGATGGCCTTTAGGTTACAAAGATGGAATTCAACTCTGGAGCTTTAATGCACGAGCAGTTTTGCTCAAGGCAACGAAGATCCGAAAACGTATTGAGCTTGCGCAACTTGAAAACTGAATACTGAAAAAGTATTTGTATAACAATCCAGTAGCTACTTCACATATTGATGGATGGACGGATGAAAAAAATAACGTTATTATTGTGATTGTGTGCAAAGTTCCAAAAACATTCAAAACTGCATCTGAACATGATTACATTTGTAAAGGTAGAACATTTGGTTCTTAGGTGAGGTATATTAATAAATGTGTGCTGTGGTGAGTTGTAGAACAAAAAGATAACTTTTGTGGACTACAGTGAAGTAATACAAATTTATTGTGCTTACACCATCGGTGAATACAACTCCAAACTTCCATATCTGGTACTTGATGTCTATGGCAGTAGCCCTGAAAAAAAAGACACATTCAGAGCACATTTCATGACTGTTTTGAGTCTTGGTAGTATCTTATTTGACTTTTTCCATACCATGCAAATGTTGCGTTGTCTGATTCCTCTTGTTTCTTTTCGTGCTGCTGACTCACATCCAAGGACGCCAAGTCGACACCCAGCAATTCGGCGATTCTTTCTCGGCCATAAATGTCTCCGTATTTATCTAAAACCTGGATGCAGATTTGGGATCTGAGCAAGACACTTTCAATTGAAAAAAACAAAAATAAAAAGCAAATCAACTGACCTTCCGTTTGACAAACTTATCCCAGTAGTTATTCGGGAAAGAACTGTAGGAGGGAAAAAGGAACTTGACTGATTGAAGTCATTTAGATATACTATAGATGCATTGTATATTTATGTGTATGTATGTGTATGTGTTTCTGCTGATAAACAACTTCCACATACGGCGTATTTAGGACTAGTCGATCCCACTGGCCCTTGATATCTTCGTCTTCCGGCTGCTCTGTAATGTAGAGGCCGTCAAACTCCAGCTTTCTTGCAAGTTCTTTCTCCCGTTTGAAGATCACCAGTGGAATCTGATTTAAAAAAAAAAAAAAAACGGGTAAATATTCCGGTATGGGACAGTTCCATTGCGTCACATTGACGATAACAGTAAAGTTGTGCCTACTTTGAGGCAGTTGTAGCCAATGATGCAAATGAAGGAGATGACAGTGTGCAGGATGGCTAGGAAGGACAGCGTGGGCTGCATGTAACCGGTGCTCTCTTCTAAGTAGAAATACAGTGGCACATCTTCCTCATCCTCATCCCCGTCACTCATTCCAGAACCCTCAGCCTCATCTCCAGAACCCTCAAATAGACCAGACCCCCCGAAGAAACCGCTTCCCTCCGCCAGCCCGGAACCTTCCATGTCTTCACCCTCAGGCGGGCTGTCAGACACCTGTATCAAAGAAACACCTCTCATAATGCAGTCCAGGTTTTCTGATAATACTCTTCTTTTGGTTGTTTTTAGATTGGTTTTGCTGTGCCTAATAGTTTTAAAAAACACAACACATTAATGTTCAAATACAATATGAGCTCCTCACCTTGTAGAAGAGTAAAATGAAGTTCAGTGCAAAAGCGAGGAACAGCGCCAGAAATCGCAAGTTGTAGAAGTTTCTGGAAAGGTAGTTCTATAAATGAGAAGAAAATATTAACCATCCATCCATCTATTATCTATGCCATTTGGCAGGTGAAGATGAAGCTCATCCCTGCAAATACTGGGAGAAAGCCGTGGTACACCCTGGACTGGTCACCAGTCAACCACAGGACACAAACAAACGACTTACAGAACATACAAACCTATGGAATTTTTTCTTTTATCTTAACATGCACGTTTTGTGGATGAGAGAGGAAAATTGAGTTATTGGAGAAAACCCATTCGAGTACAGAAAAAATAATGAAAATGCAGCACAGGACGGCCGGACCCGAGAGTCAAACAAAGGACCTCAAAACTGTCAGGTAAATGTGCTAACCACTCGGCACCGTGCTGCCAAAAATATTTCTTAACATTACAGTAAAATAACAAAGATGTGTGAGATTGGGGTAATAGCAATGATGTGGGAAAATACAAAATATTTCACCATGAATTTATTTCTCTGTGTTTCCAGCTCGGTCCACATTTGGAATCCTCCTCCCTTCTTGGGCTTCTTTTCTTTCTTCACTGCAGATTTTTTCAGTTCATCGGCATCTGCTCGAGCTTGACTCTCAGATTCTTTCTCTGTTTTCTCACCATTTTCAACACTGAAAACACAGAATATTTGGTCTATTACAGTGCATGTTTTTATTGGTCTACTTTTAATACTGTGGGGTTTTGCTGTATTTTGTTATTGAATAATACATGAATATTAATGAACAAAAACACTTTTTGTTGCATATATGAGATTGGTGTGTAAGATAATGTCCAATTTGACATTAGTCCTTCTTAGGATTATTGTCTTTCGGTCAAGGTTGGCAACCTATGAACAGTACTTAATGTGATAATAATAATAATGTGTATTTTTTTTTTTTTTTGGTGAGGGTTTAAGATATGCTACATGGGCAAGGCGACAATCAAATATAGTGTTGTACTCGGCTTTTTCAGGTTCTGGGGGCGTTTCTTCAGCAGGTACTGGTTCCGGAGGCTTCTGCACCCCAGCTTCCTCTTCTGGCTGCTGTTATAGGATAAAACCCCGCAAAGTAGTCACAAACATTTGCAGTACTTACATTTACAAGACTTCACCGATAGGGAAGACACCTACCATTTTCCTCTTTGTTATAGGTGTCCCTTCAGGGGTTGGCGGCTCAACCGGAGCCTCGACCCCCATGTCACCAAGTCCACCAGGGGCATCGATACCAGGTACCCTCCCACCTTCCTTCTCCTGGGTATCCTCCTCCTCTTCTTCCCCACTTCCAGTCTCTCCAGTGTCTGTGACCCCACCTGTGTCTAGCTCCTCTCCCATCCCAGGTTCCCCCGGTCCATCGCCGTGCACGTCATCCTGCGTTGGATCCGGCATGCTCGCCAAAATCTCTGTCACGGTGATATTTTTAGCTCCCTCCACTAAGCCGCCTCCAAACAGGGCATGCCAGATTATCATAAAGAACCCTTTGCACACGTTGTAGAAGAAGTGCAGGATGCTCATCAGGATGGTCCAGAAGAAGGTGGACAGGGCAACAACAATCTCTTTCAAGGTCATCTTCCTCACTCGCCGATATTGCCGGCGCAGATTTCGGAAGGTGAAAATGCTGAAGAAGTTCAGTATACTGTTTATGAAATCTGCAAAGGCCGAGCTGGACTCGGGTGGGCCCTCCTCCCCATTAGTGTCCTCTTCTCCTGCTCCGATAGCTGCTCCTGGTCCTCCCTCAGTCACGGCTTCTTCTACGTCATCATCCTCATCGCCCTTTTCCTCTTCCTGCTCGGAAATTTGTGAGGCAATATTCATCTCAAAGATGGTGTCCTCACAGAAGTTGACAAACATCTCCATCTTCTCGGACTCGCCGCCCTCGTTGACCACATCAAAGATGAACTGCCGCTTGGACTCTCGGACCTGAGGCATTTCCCATTGTCTGCGGTTGACCTCGCTGATCTCAAAGTAGATGCGCTCAATCTTCCGACTGGCACCCATAATCTCAATACGGCCCAGGAAGGGGCGGAAGTAATTGAGTACGCTCTCCGCTTGTTCCAAGAAGTTCTGCAGTCGGGTATCGTGAGGGACGTGCTCAGACAGGTTGGTTAGCAGCACGGCGATGTTGAAGCCGATGTCCTTAGCAGGCTCCTGGAAGCGACTGGCATACTCCTCGTAGTTGATCATATCATTTTCATCTGCCTCCGAGCAAGACAAAAGGAACTGGATCTCTGAAGGGGTGTACTGCTTCTGGCTGTCCATGGCCTTCTGGAAGTCCTTCTTGGAGATAAGTCCTCGAGGGTCTGTGATGTAATCTCGGAAGGCATCGGATGTGACGATGTCTTTCAGTTTGAGGAACATGTCAAAGAATTTTAGGATCATCTCCACGTTGCTGGATGACTCCACCAACATGTCCACCATCTGACGGGCGATGGTGCCATTCACCACATTTCCTGAATGATACGACACAACAGTTTTACAAATACATATTTGACAAGACTGTTTTTTTTTTTTTTAAAAAAAGGGCACAGATTACCCTCTAACAGTGAGAGCAACATGACCACCATGTCTTTCTGAAGGTCCAGAAGCTCCTTCAGGAGACCAATTTGGCTTGAATCCTGCCAAGATTGGAAATAATCAATATGTCACTTTTTAACATATTAGGAATTCCAAATAACTGAAATAGATGCAGCCACTGGGAAGAGGAAAGTGGAAAACACAAGTATAAACTCTCAAAAGTTATTGGAGAAAATTATCTGATAATAGAAGTGCCCCATTACTGACAAGTAGACAAACATTTGCTGCATTCAAGTGGTGTTAGTTGCAAAGAAGATGCCAAAAGATCACAATCTACATTAAGAGCATTTTCCACCAGGTTAATAATTAGTGAAGTCAAATTGCAACATAACTGGAAACCATGTTAAATGTTGAACATGGGCAGAGCAAAAGTCTTATCAAAATGTATATTCCCACTCTAGAATATTAAAGTATATTACAATGTACACTGGAACAGTGGTGGTTAAAAGTCAGTCACTTTCTCAGAAAGTTTTGTAGTCACCTGCTTTTTTGTCCTAAATTGTTCAGTGAAAAGTATTTTTGATTTCCAATGTATTGTGTAAAAATTTGCCTTATTCAAATGTTTATGCATGGAGAGAAATTTTCTTCTATTTGTTCTTAGAATTTAAGAAAACTATAAGGGGAGTTTCTGTTTTTTTCTTTCTTTAAGTTGTAGAATGCTATTATAATTATAAAGGTTTTTGTATTATAAATCTTGTAAAACTATATATATATAAAATGATAGTTTTGCCCAAAAATGTAATATGCAATTATTTTCCTCAATTATGACAAATTTTCAACCATTAAGTATTCTGTGGTTTGTTCTTAAAAAAAAAGATACATATTATAGGTGAATGCTGCTTGACAAAATGAATCACTGGGACTTCATTCTTGTATTTTATGCTCTTGAGAACATTTTAGCAATAAAAACCACACCCTCGTGACAATTTGCAGTGTAAAGACTTGTGTGCCATTGTGTGAACAAGCTCAGTCTTAAGGAGATCATTTAAACAAAGTTTAAAATTCCATAATGAAGCATATTCCTTTTTTTTCAAGCAGGTGTGAAAAAAACAGCCTGAGAGGTGAAACCAATGTTGAATAAATAACAAACACATGATCACATCAACAGATAAATAAAGTGGATACATACTTTACCCTTCATTGAACATGTGGAAGACAGTTTAAAATAATCAATGAAATACTTTCTATAAACATTTAGAACATTCTTGTGCATGAACAAAAAAATGCCTGAAATATGTTTTTAAAATATATGAATGAATGGTATTAGGTTAACAGTTCAGTTACAGGTTTAATTGCTAACATTATCGCTGTTATTGTAATTACAGATTCAATTTAAAGTTTGGAAAACATGTCGAAAATGGTCACTGATGCGACACAGCACGTCAAAAACTATAATTGGAAAAGACATAGATCAAATCCGAATGACATGGATAGTCTCAGAAAATGTTTGTCAGATTTATGTGCAATTTACCGGAAAATAAAAAAGGTGCCCCTCTTGTTTTTATTCAAATAGCTCAAATTTGGAGAGTAAAAAATTTACTTGTTTGATCTTTATTTTAACTTCTTTAACTTGTGCATATCTTTAATTGTAGTCAATATTAAATTAAAAGTTCTGAAAGACAGACACAGCAATATAATGGAAAATGCTGTTTTCTTTTTTTTTTAATAAACACGTTAATATATCTGAATATTTTAGATTAGGATAACAGATAAAACATGTTTAATAATATCAATAATGGCTGAGTTATATTCAAGTGACCCATGACAAGCATGAGAGTGTGACAGTGAGCTGCATGCACAACAAGATGCTGACACTGAAGCAGTTAAATGGAATCCAGCCATCATTGATTTTATTAATTTTGTAATGTGCATATATTGTCGATTGATTTATATGTTCAGTCATACATCGAGCATGTATTTGCAAGCATGTTTTCTACTCAGTCATGGTATGTCCCAAGTAATCTCTACCCTAGCAAACATCCACTAGCAGCACACACCAACCATGACTGTTCCAGTAGATCCAAAAAGTCTACACACCCCTGTTCAAGTGCCAGGTTTTTGTGAGGTAAAAAAAAAAAAAAAAACGAAATGAAGAAAAATCATTTAAAATTGTTTTCCACTATTAATGTGACCTATAACCCGTGCAACTCAACTGAAAATCACACACATACCCACACACGCGCAGGCTCACACACATGCACACAGTTTTATACATACATACAAAAATACTATATATATATGTGTGTGTTTCATCAACCTAGATTTAATTGAGATAAATAGATTTAATTTAGATGTGTTTATGTTTGTATACATGTATGTTTGTAGACACACACACACACACACACCACACACACACACACACATTAGGATATGGCTTTGCTCATAGTTAACAAATTATATTCAAAGTCATGTTATACAGTATGTTAATCAGCACACACTTGCCACCAATAGTGTCTGATTCACCTTTGAATAAAGTTCCTCTGATAAAGTAGACTTTTCCTGACAACTTTTTATTTCTTAGCATTTGCCTCAAGGCTTTGTGTTAATACTGACTGAAATTTGGAAAAGGTGCACTCATTCAACCACGTTATTTCTGTGGAAAAGCTTTGAAAGGATTTATATTGGTCTCATATTTTGAACAGGGGTGTGTAGACTTTTAAAAAAATATCCACTCTACATACAGTAAAGCTTCATGACACTTACAAAAAGTCGAAATGAGAAAACATTATTCACAAAAAAGTACATCCCCCATTTACTGTACTATGGCAGAGAGCGGCATCAAAAATACTGACTTTTCTGACCCCCCTCAAAAAAAAAAAACGCTTGTACTAAGTATAGAGCAAGTAGTTCATAAAGGTAGCAAGGATCATTCATGATACTTAATGAGATTTAAACAAGAAGTGCATACCTGAGCCAGCTTCATCATCATGTGAGCAAAGACGTGGAGGAAGCCCACAATAGCATCCCACAGCCTGCTGTGGGCCAGAGACTGTTGGTTACCTGTGCATGGGCCCTGAGGAGAGACTCACTTTACACACAGCAGGAGCAGAAAATGCAAATGGTACTTTTTTTTTTTTTGTTTTGGAAAAAAAAGATGTGTTACCTGAATATATTCCGTCAGACTGTTAAAAATTTGTTTCGCAACTGTCATTGCTTTGGAGAAATTCTTTTTCCCTGGCTCATCAATTATATCTTTACCAGAGTAATACCAGTAGAAGTCACTGATGGATTCCTTTACAGAGAAAAGAAAGCATAATCATGACATGTGGTGGAATATTCAGATTTTATATACAAGTTAAATATGAATGACTGTATTTTGAGACCTGCAATCTGAGGAGGTAATCGACTGTACAGATGATGATGTTAATAGTTGTTGTGCTTCCTATCTGCGTCCTTAAGTAGTTCTGAAAGTCTGAAAACAGGACAGAGATTATTTTAGAAACACCTCACAGTGCTGCAATGCACCTTTACTCCGTTAATAAATATTCTGCGCTCTCACCGTTATTGTGACCCTCGCACAACAGCTGCAAGAAGCGGAAGAGGTCGCAGGTGAACTCGTCGTCTGCCATGACCTTCTCATCTAAATCAATGGAAAGTTTGAAAATGACAGTGACCTGACACACTACATAGACGTGAGCTGAATGAGACATTTTGTCAAGTCACCTTTATTTTAAAATGCATTAATATTCCACCTGGTTCACTTATCTGGCCTAAAGTGTACAGCCGGGTGTGGAGAAACATCCAAGTGCCAGCAGCATCACATTCACACACAAACATCCATACAAAATGGCTAAAGAACATACAGTACATATAAAGAGCAAGTGTACAAGGAGAAGAAAATGATAACCCCTTATCATACAATGGTGAAGTCGTCACTAGGTGCTGATTAATTAACCACGTTAAGATTATCACAACCAAAAATGCATGGTAAATCTCAACACAGCATTTTACTTGCATACTGGCCCCTTGCTGAAATAGTGTACAGTAGAATTGCAAATAACACCAAATATGGAAGCTGTAAGAGTTACAGTACTCCAAGTGGTGGCTGTACTGATGTAATAAACACAATACACAGACAAACACACAAGTATATGCAGATTTTGCTGTGAAAGGAGAGAATTACATGGGATAATTTGAGGTTTTGGTGTGTTTTTTTCATTATTTTTATTTGGGATGTAAGTCAAACTAAGAATGCCATTTGGACAAGAGAAGTGACTGAGACTGTATCAGTGAAGTTATCAGGGGTGTCAGTGACATCATTATTCATGATGAAAAGAGTTCTTGGAAAAATTTGGTCGCAAATTGTCGAAAAAGTTGAGTGAGGATGTTCGTGTCATGGTTGCTTTCCAGATTTAAGTGTCATAATTCCCATTTTGTGAAGCCCAACAGTGTTTCTCACATCCCACAAGCATGTTAGACATACCATGGAAATGACACAGACATTTTTTTCTTTTTGCTATTGAATAGTATAAAATGTTGAAAATTGAATTGGGTTAGGTCTTATGTGGTATTTAATAGCAATGGCAGAGTAGAGTACAGTTATTGCATTATTCGTTGAACGTTAAAGGAAAGCATTTTTTAAATGTGCTGGAGAAGGATATTATTAAAAGAACATCTAAGATGTGAACTTTTATACAAATATACACCAGAAAAGGGTTGCTTTGGTTATGTTCACTTATAAATATATATGGATAAAAACGTAGCGTCATTGAAACTGAAACAAAATTGTGTATTTTCTACTATTTTTAAGATGCATTACATTTTGTACAAACTCCGACTACAACTAAATTGTCATGAGAACAGGTTCTAGGATGTAGTTAAGTGTCAGCCACAGAACAACTACACACTAATATCAACTAGATTTAATTTATTTCCTGTTAGAATGGAGATAAAAAAAAAAAGGGTGTGAACTCTAAACATGAGTGACATCCATTTAATCATCTCTGAGTGGGGATGCATAGCGTTAGGGAGAGGAGGGGAAATAAAAGAGAGGGGACAGGAAAGCAGATGGACGGATCATGATTTACCCCAATCTGGGCTCAACTCTGAGGAAAATGAAAGGATGGATGGGGGAGAGGTGGCAGTGAATGTGGGGATAGGGAGAAAGGATCAGTGTGTTGAAAAGTTTTGAGGACTGAGAGATGAGGAAGGGGAGATTAACAACATTCCATGGCAAAGTTCATCCAGCAGCAGTTTTATTTGAAAGGAAGTCGAACAATTTGATGACAGAAGTCAGTTGCAGGTGAGGACTGAATGCCACATGCTGAACCTAATAAAGTTGCTCAAGTATTATTTGGAATTCTATGAGCAAACCACAACTAAATATGTGAAAAACCAACAGAAATACATCAAACGAAAATGAAATGAAAAATGTCTTCAATGGTATTTTTAGGCAATTAAGGATCGTATTGACTATTAAAACTAAAGCTCTGTATGTGCTTAACCTGTTTTCTTTGCTGTACGAAAAAAATAATGAAATGTGTTTACGACGGGCAAAAACAACTCAGACGTACACGCCAGCAATGTAAAATTATTTTACAGACCAAACTCGTTCGTCGTATGGACTGAGTCTCAACTGAGACGCTTGATGGATGCGGTTTCATTTTATTACTTTTTTTTTATGACACTAAGCATGTTATGAAAGTCATAATTCTGTCTCATTTGGAAGCTATATGAATTAACTTCTACTTGTTGTGGTGTTTGTGTACAGTAGTTTGATTATTGAATATTTAAGTCATGCTCTGTTTTCAATTTCACGTTTGAAGTTGTCCTGATAAAGATTTTCACATTAATAAAGTGTGGAATCCATTGATGAGGAAACATACTATATACAGTCACTGATCATACAATTATGGACACGTACACCTTTCATTGCTTTTGTATAAGTAACATTCAGTTTCTTTGACAGTTCAAATCAAAACTGAACATCATTAGGTTTGCAAAAGCAATTTGTTTGGGTACAGTCTATAGCAGGTGTCCAGACATGTATAAGAGTAAAGAGTGAGAGTATAAAGTACATAATATTGGGGTATTGCACATTTATTCATCCCTCTACTGACTCTTCTCACAACACGATGGAGCTTACACAGTATGCTGTGATCATTTTCAAAATAATATTATGATGAGACAGTATATTGAGAATGGTGATTTTGCCTTCTGTACTTAATGGTGGGTGGGTTGGTGGTCAGGGGGAATTAAAACGAGAAAGAGACTTACTGGTGCCCTCCTCGGAGACCATGCCCAGCCCTTCTGCCTTGTTCTGCCTCTCAAAAGCATTCAGATCCAGGACACTGCAGACAATATAATCAATGTATGCATATATTCTGCATATGAATGACTGATGAAAGGACCCCACTTGTAATACATTAGTTTAAAAGGGACCTGCATGTTTGCATCAAGGCTTGGACACTCAAAAAGAAGCCAACGTCCTTTTTATCCCTCAGATACTCCAGCATTTTCTGGTCAAAAGAGGGAACGGTGAAAAAAAGTGCTGATTTTCATCAATGTACACTTTGCATGTAAACAAGGGGCTTACCCGTTGAACTTCACTATTTCCACCATTAAGAATGGAAATACCCAGTTTGAGGGTTGTAGAAACCATTGGGCCTGTCTCGCCTGTAAAATGAAAAATGGTGTCATAAAAAATTATGAGGGAAGCATTATTCCAGTATGTGTGATAGGAAACAGGTTGAACAGGTTCACCTTTGCATGCGCTGATCATCTGGAGGACCATCTCTGCAGCTCCACGATTGTGAAGCCTGGACTGCTGGTAAAGAAGTCTTTGTTTCTCCATTTCTTTCTCCTGTGGCCAGCAACATAATGAATATGCACTACATGTAGACTTGTAATCTCAGAATGTATGTGGATAGAAGTGATACAGCAAGATACAGAATGCAACTGCATACATTTATCAGGGCGGGGCCTTCAATTACCCAAATGAACTACAGAGATAAGATATTCATTCTATCCATTTACATTCTTGTTCAAATCCACATTCACACACTTTTCACTCTACCCCCTAATGCTTTACTTTATATATGCAACATAAACTTACCTGTTTAGTGACAACCAGTCCATAATTTATGACCAAATGTGATAATATTGGGTTGTGACTTTCTATTCATAGTATTCGTCAGACTCTTATGCACATTCGCTCATCTCACTTACCAGTAGTTAGTAGTGGAGTCACAACACTACTTCATCACGTTTGCTGGCAGGAGCAAGCGTTAGACTACAGGACGCAGTAACGGCCCAACATTGCAGCCATGAAGCTTGCAGCTTTTGTCCAGACAGTGCGGACAAGAGCTCCAATCCTTCTGTGTCGGAGATATTTCTTTGGCATTGATCCAAAATGTGCCTTTGCTGGTTTGGAATAATCAGGTCAGCTCAACATTTTAAAAAAGAATGTCATTTCCACACTGGCAGAAATAGGGATACTGTTGGATTCTATTTGTGTATCTCAAGGTAGAAGAAGCACCCATTAAGGCTTTTTTTTTTTTTTTTTTCATTTCCTGAGCCAAAATTGTCACACTTGGAGATTACTGACCCAGTGAAAAGTATTGTTTTCCTACAGATACCAATAATGTATTTCTTTTCTGACAGTGTAATGAATAGCCAATCGGGACTAGGGTGTCATTTATGAGTAGAAAATGGCCATTGAATGAATATCTCTGAATCAGAAGAGACATTCCTCTCTTCAGCCACATCACAAATCGCTGTGGGGCATCCCACATCCTAAACCACCCAACCTTCCGCACCACAACCAACCCAACCTCCCGCCACCCACGTATGCCTAACCGAGCTTTACCCGCTATGTGTCATGCTGGACACGCCCTTTCGCCTCCATTGTGTACCTGACTACACTGTTTGGTGTGCACCGATATTGCAAGTCTTGGCTATGTGCATGAATGTTTAGCTCTTTAAACGCTTCTGCACTGTAGTCTGTCAGTAGTCTATGTGAGTGGGAAAGGGGAAGACACTGATCAGCAGCATTCAGTTAAGGAAGATGGAGGTTAGGAAGGTGAGAGGGATTAAATGAAGCCATGGAGGAAAAAGAAACGCAAGAGCGAGAGAAGAATGGGACAGCAAAAACATTTCTTAGGAGTGTTGAATTACAATAATCTTTCTTAAAAGGCGTATATCTTCACTTGTGCTGATCTGAGTGCTCTGATATAAGCCGTAAAATTTGGAAATGTGTTATCATCATTTTAAGTGTTCATTATCGCTGCAAGAAAAGATGGTGGCTGATGGAGGGGGATCTGGAAATTGGGAAGGCAATAACAGAGCCCTTGAGCAATGTATCACATGTCCATGTATGGTGTACCAATGAGTTGGACAGAGATTAGCTCTTCACAAGACAGAAGCCGGTCGAGTCTAAGATCTGTCTTCTAAGAGTAACTGGCTACCTTGGTTTTGCCCTGATACTATGAAACTTCTTCTTCTTTTTCTTTCGGCTTGTCCCGTTTGGGGTCGCCACATCGTGTCATCTTTTTCCATCTAATCCTATCTCGTGCATCCTCCTCTCTAACACCCACTGTCCTCATATCCTCCCTCACAACATCCATCAACCTTTTCTTTGGTCTTCCTCTCGGTCTTTTGCCTGGCAGCTCCATCCTCAGTACCCTTTTACGAATATACTCATGCTCTCGCCTCTGGACATATCCAAACCATCGAAGTCTGCTCTCTCGAACCTCGTCTCCAAAACATCCAATTTTGGCTGTACCTCTAATGAGCTCATTTCTACTCCTATCCAACCTGTTCACACCAAGCGAGAACCTCAGCATCTTCATTTCTGCTACCTCCAGTTCTGTTTCCTGTTTTTTATTCAGTACCACCGTCTCTAATACGTACATCATGGCCGGCCTCACCACTGTTTTATACACTTTGCCCTTCATCCTAGCAGAGACTCTTCTGTCACATAGAACACCAGACACCTTCCGCCAACTGTTCCACCCCACTTGGGCCCGTTTCTTCACTTCCTTACCACACTCTCCATTGCTCTGTATTGTTGACCCCAACTATTTGAAGTCGTCCACCTTCTCTATCTTTTCTCCCTCGAGCTTCACTCTATCTCCTCCTCCCCGCTCATTCACGCACATATATTCTGTTTTACTTCGGCTAATCTTCATTCCTCTCCTTTCCAATGTGTACTTCCATCTTTCTAACTGTTCCTCCACCTGTTCCCTGCTTTCACTGCAGATAACAATATCATCTGCGAACATCATGGACAAAGGGGAATCCACTTAACCTCGTCTGTCAGCCTATCTTGATACTATGAAACTAAGATGAATAATTGTCATTAGTACGGTTAGACATTTTACATTAATTTAGACAGTATTTTATTAGACCCAAGCCAGATTTAATAGGTGACTAAATGCAAGTGATAGAATAACTGTATTTTTCTTGCTTTGCGGAGTTATTTTACAATTCCAAAAGAAAGACAAACTGATATGTAAAATAGTCCTGCTGACAATGAGAAAACATCTGGATTGGGGCTTTGTCACTGTTTCCTAACAAAGCAACGCAAAATGAATGAGGCAAAACAAACAAACAAGGACGGCCAGAGACAGAGAGCTCATGGTGATGAAATGATGTGATGATGAGACCACTCAAAGCGTCGAGAGCTACCGCTCCACTGTGTTCCTGGTCCCCAGCCCCTCGCCGCCCATTACCAGTTCTGACTGTCGCACCTCAAAGGACATCTCATCCTCAGCCTCTTCCACTATTTCCTCTCCCCCTTCTTCTTCCTCACCAACATGGCAACTCTAAAAGAACAAGAAACTTTGGTTTGTTGCCATTTAAATCCTCAAGCTGTCAAGTCACCAAACATCACAGTGAGTACTCACTTTAGCCATAATATCTGCATATGCCATATATAGATGGTCTGTGTCTAGTTTACTGAAATGAAAAAACAACATAAGAGAATAAGTGTTATATTGTTTTGACACGTTTTGATCACATTTCATAGCCGAAACCTTTTTTCTGTGAGAGCAGTGCGACTGAAATGCAGAATAAGCTGGTGGAGGGGATCCGGCTTTGATTCTTTCTCCTCTTCTTCGTCTCCTTCTTCTTGCTCCATTGCTTTCTGCAACACAAAGAGAGAAGACCGCTGAGTAAATCTACTGAAAAAGGGAAAAAAGAGCTACACTAAAATTAGTTGACACTAACAGACAAATCATCAATCATTCTGTCTTCAAATGCGTAACCCTCAGTGTGAAGCCAGTTACGCTTGTATCCCTCAAGGAACATGTTAGAAGCTCTGTGCCTGAAATGACAAAACACAAATGTTTAATTTCACATATTTGGGAGCGTGGTGTCTTTTTCTATTCTGTCATCACTCTTTTGGCTTTTATATAAATGTTTGAATTGTGAAATGGCCATCACAGTGGAGCAACTGGTTAGAGGGTTGGGTTCACAGTTCTGAGGACTGCGCCTGTGTGGATTTTGCATGCTCTCTCCGTGCCTGTGTAGGGTTATCCCAAAAACATCCATTATCACCACCTTAGGTGTGACCGTGAGTGCAACTGTTGTCTGTCTCAATGTGCCCTGCGATTGGCTGGCAACCAGTTCAGGCAGGCGCTGGAGCTCCCGCTATCCTCATGAAAATAAGTGGCTCAGAAAATGAATGAATGAATGGTGAAATGTATGTCAAAAATAAAGTTCAGGTAAGTAAAGAACATTGTACTCCAATATAATCAAATAAAGTTGTTGAACCTTAATTAAAACTAACGGTCAGTAAAGAATGTCAGAGACTTTAAAAAATATATAAAAATTAAAACTCTAGACCAGGATACCTGTAATAACAAGTGACCCACAATATTGCGAACTCAGGTCCTCAGAACTGTGAGGCCGACGCTTTACCAGCTGATCCACCGTGCCGCCTACTGTATATTAAAAAGGGAAAAAAGGTCTAAAGAAAGGATCATTTTTACTTGAATTAAAGAGTTCTGATTGAGGCGAGTAAGCATTCATCCTGTCAAGCCATTATCTTTACCTCGGGATGTTGTACAGTGGCGTCATCCTGAAGCATGCAACAACAGCCCTGCGTCTCTGCTTAGACAACAATTTATGCCACACCATCTTCTTGGATTTAAATGGGTGCTCCATCTATAGAAGAAACAAAGCAAAGTGTACATCAGCAAAAGTTTTTCTCTCTTAAGATAGGTTGTTAGGGCAAGAAAGAAATTGCTCACCACTTCAAGGTGGTAGAGGACAGCAGAAACCTCTTGCACTCTCTTGACAACTTTCTCTGGTGCATCAGCGTCCTCGGCCTTTCCCGCCATTTCCTTATAGAGGGCCATCTGCCAGCGCATGGACGGATTGTCAACCTGTACATGATACGGCAACTCCAATATTTCAGAAACCTCACAGGACTTCACTGGCCTGAAACAGTGGAAAATGTATGGGATGAGACCTTTCCCTGCAGCTGGAGATTATTCTGCAGGAACTCTCTAACTTCTTCATCTGTATCTCTCTGTGTGGAAAAAAATAAATAAAAACGGGATTTTTTTTTTCTTTTTGCAATGTTGGAAGGATATTCACATTTCACATGAATTACCAAAGAGTATCGAATCTTGGCCAAGTTGATGAGCTCCTGGTCGGCAGGGGAGCACATGTTAAGGCCAATGGGGAGCATCTTCTTCAAAGCGGCCACAATGAGCGAAGTCTGCACTGAGTAGCGGTCTCCTCGTTTTTTCTTCTTGGTACGCTCAGCATCTGAGCCCCCACCCTGACACAATGTACAAGCAAGTATTCACAGGATCTCATAATGTCCCATAATTGACACTGCCAGGAATAAAACTTTAGAGTTGACCCGACAACCCTGGTGATTATTGCTCCTGCAGAATACCTTTCAAAGCGCAGCATACTGTTTATGTAATGACAGCAGAACCCTTGAATTGGAGAGATGAGACCATGAAGGGATTACATGTTACAATGTGGAGGAAAAGGGGATGTCTGAATTTGAATCAAAAATGGAGGAACAAACAAATTTCTCTGATCTCATAGTGCAGTGAGTAGAGGGTGTGGTGAAAGTGTGGGGGCAATGCGAGGGTCTCGCTGGCTTTGTGAAAGGGACTTGGCTTTAAAGGAGTTTTAATCTGGAAAACTGTTTTGACAGAGCATGCAATGTCAAACCATTCTTAAAATCATAAGCAAAATGACTCATGATGGCATATGAAACAAAACAAATTTAAGATGAAGATATTATATGTTTCGGATTAAAACTCAATGAAATCAATGAATTAGTGGCAGACTGTTAATAGGACGGAGCTACTCCCTGTTCTTGCCTCCTGCACTCCTTTCCTGTTTTCATGCTCAGGCCTTTTTATGGATGCTTTCCATTCATGTGAGTGGATAAAATACACAAGTTTGAGTTATACGTTAAATAGCAATATTTTTTTTTTCTTTTTTCTTTACCACATGTTATTCTGTTGCTAAGTAAAAATGGATACGTCAAACAATCATACAGATTTGTGAACTAGAATAACAAGCAAAAGACGCAAGAGAGTAAAGGAATCTTTGCAAATTATGTTTGGACCTTTAATGAAGCTCAATCATAAGTTACTTTTAAAACTACAGAGCATTTGCCATTATCTTTATTTTTATGGTTGTATATACTGCATACTCTTCTTATGAAATTGCACAGTGGTGTTTCTAGTACCTTGCCGCACTCTTGTCCCTAATAAAGGTAATAGAATTCCATCCATCCATTTTCTTTACCGCTTATCCTCACGAGGGTCGCGGGGAGTGCTGGAGCCTATCCCGGCTGTCAACGGGCTGGGTTGCCAGCCAATCACAGGGCACATTGAGACAAACAACCAATCGCACTCACAATCACACCTAGGGGCAATTTAGAGTGTCCAATTAATGTCACATGAGGAAACCAGAGCACCTGGAGGAAACCCACGCAGGCACGGGGAGAACATGCAAACTCCACACAGGCGGGTTTGGGATTGAACCCGGGACCTCAGAACTATGAGGCTATCGCTTTACCATCTAATCTACCGTGCTGCCGGTAATAGAACTGTCTCAGAATAATGTAGTCCAGTCCTACAATGTACCATACAGCTCTAATAATACATGTATTGATACATTAATACCTCTCTGACTGTGTAAAAACAAACAAACCAATCCTGCTTTTCCAAAGTCAGAATTTTTTTACACAGGTCTTCATGTCTATATGCATTTATGGATAATTAATTCCTGTCCCTGTGTTATATAAGCGTGGGTAGTATGCCTTCACTTGTCTTTCTGATGCAAAAATGTTATGGGAACAGGCTGCAAAGCATCCCGGGGAATAATTTAGACATTAAGTGTGAATTAATGTATTGGTTAAACTCATGGCCATTTGGAGCATATCCTAACATGGCTATCCGAAAGCGGATAGACCTCAGTCTTGTTAAGGTTCAGGTATGTTAGTGGGTTTGCATACTTCAGGAATTGAAAGGAAAGTAACCATGTGGCTCCATGGCATTTCCAGGGAGGAGACAAGAAAGAGCACAGAGAAGTATGAGGGGCCATCAGGGACATAAATCAGCATTACCTCTTCCACAATAATGAAATACTCTCATACAGTACATGCAACCGACTCACATAAACTAGTGAAATGCTCTCACACACACTATAGAGATCATTTCACACATCATACTGAAACATGCTCATATAATAGTTCAGTAGTGTGCATGAGAACATAACAGTAGTGTGCGTGTGTGAGAAGTAATCCTTAATTTTGTCCCTAACGGCACCTCATAGAGAAGGCTAACATCATCTTCTAGTGACAGAAAGCTGGATTACACAAGCTACAGGTCAACCCACCCGCTAGGAAAGGAAACGAGGCATTCTACAAGACTCCAACTCGACTGTAATCAACAGAGAGCAAACTGACAGCATGATGGCACTGTGCTCCCACTGCCACCATGGGCTTAGTGCAAAGTCCAGTGCCATGAGCCCAACTCTACAGCTGAGTACTTTCATCAAGCGCCTCCAGACTCCCCCCCGACACACTGGCAGGACCAGGCACGTCCCATACGTGAGAGTCTGCCTTGATGTCCAGTGATCCTTCATTGCAGTAGTTTTCATGGAATAATATGTAACAAAAAAAAAAAGGATTGTGTGTATTGTTTTTATTGGCTGGATATTGATGGCTTGAAATGAAACCAAACCAGTGCTGTTTGCACCGTATTTATAGCAATGACAAAGTCTCACCTGACAAAAGTGCTCACAGCTGACTGCGCTGAAAAGATTTCACACCTTAAAACATGTCAGGCCGTGCCCCATGGAATGTGCATGTCACTCGATATGTGCATCTAAGCATACTTATACACTATTTAGACAAAAGTATCAGGAGGGGTTATTGGGCCTGCAGGAAGTAAAAAACGGTTGCCTCTCTGAAGTCAAAACTACCCCTGAGAGATTCATTTAAAGTGTGTATCAATACTTTTGCCTATGTAGTAGAGATGTGCATGGTAGTGCATATCGTATGGCTCGCTGTGGATCAGATGTGCCAGTGTGCTGGGGAGGTTGATGAAAAGCTCCCCCAAGTGAGGTCCCATGCGGTCAGCACAGCGGTCGTGCAGGAACAAGGTCTAACCTCTGAGTCCCCGCCCTGGAAAACCCAGCCGCGACCCAACAGATGAGGACAAAAGGGACAGTCAAAGAGAGAATACTGTTAACATAACTGCTTTTGCTTGTAGATACCTGTTTGAAAAAAAAAAAAAAAAACCTATAGAGATTTAAAAAAAAAAAAAAGAGGCAGCAGCAGGTTTATCCATAAAAAAAATAATTCTACTGTAAGTGTAATTCAACCTGGTATTTAGGATGCTTCACTTGACTACAATGACAATATAAAATTGACTGAAAATACTATACTCTACTAAACCACCATTCACAATGGGCTTAATTTTTCACTAACGTGACTTAAACCCATGACAGATAAATAGAAGAAAAACACTTTACACACTTTTACCAAAAATATTTCAGTGAACAAACTTTGCACACCAATAACTCACCTTACTCATTTTGCTCTTGCTGTCTGCAGTGAGGAATGACATGTTATTGATCTCATTCATCACCACAAAATTCTGCTCCTCTCGCTTGAAGTTCTGTAGTGGCATCAGAGAAACATAAGTCATATATTTATAGCATATAGACAGGCCAAATATGTGTAGTGCACTCACATGAGATTTCGACCAGAATATGAAGACCTCTCCAACCATACGGAAGAGCTCCTCAGCGTCTGGGTCTGGACAGGTAAGCCACCTGGCTCTGTTACAAACGAAATTATTTGAACCCTTCTCAAAAGTCATAAAGATGCTTGTCATTTTCCTTTTCTGACAAAGCCAGGGTGCAACTTAGGTCTTCACCTTCACCAAACCAGTTGCTTTTTAATTACTGCTCTTTTTTTTTTTTTTTTTTTTTAGCAGATAATTAAATGTTATTGCTCATTTCTGGAAAAAAAAAAGATTTTGGGTTTTAGCATGAGCCAAGAAAATACCTCAGATCATTATTCATCTCAGTAAAGCTGTATATACACGGCACACTATACAGTATACGCAAGGGGTAAGTATCTCCCTCTTTTTGCTGTGGTGGAAGTATTCAATTTACAGAGTTCTTAGATGTGTACCTGTTGTTGTCCACATAGCGGATGAGTAGCGGGTACAGAGCATACAGGTCTCGACAGAGGACAGCAAACTCATCCCGTATGGTTCCGTCTTCCTCATCACCTTCTGATTTGCCCTCCATTCGCAGATGATCTTCCTCGGCCACCACCTTTGACGTGCGCTTTTTCAGCTTCTCCATTGTTGGGATAAAATGGGATTTGAGCATCTCTGGTTTCGCCCTGCTCACAATGGGCTGTGAAAACACTAAGAACGGAAGCAAAAGGGTGTCATCTCAAGGAAATATACCCTTAAGGGACACTTTGATTGGTACACCTATGTAACTGAAAAAAGAAAATACAGGAATGTTGTTATTAAAACAATGCTACATTTTTATTGCATTGTAAGCGGGTGAGTGTTCAATCTGGCACATCAATAGAGTTAAAAAAGTGACTCACCAGCCAACCTTTTCATCCAGGAGGCCTCGTCTATTCCTAGGTTGTTGACTACAATTTTCATGATGCTGCCGAGCAACTGATTGAGGTGCTCTGATGTGACTGCAGTGCAGAGCTGGTCCTCCATCTCGGGGAAGTTCTCGAGTCCTCGTTCCCACCAGCGAGGCAGGTAGTTACACAGCATGGGCAAAGTGATCTCTATCACATGAGGCATCTCTGTATAGCGAGCGCCCGACTCTGCCAAGTCGCCGATCTCCTTCAGGAGAGAATCTAGCTCTGGGATATCCGGACATAGCTCCTGAACTTCATTCGGGAGCCCCAGTACTTTTGTATTCATGGGAGAAGGTGTGCGGAAAAAAATACTTTAAAGTAAATTTCTATACTTTTGCTTTCAAAACAAATTTGCGCACAGCTGACCAAACTCACTGGCTCTTTCTCTTGGGGTTTTTGTGGTATACACAGAAAATGCGTTGAATTCATTTAGGTGAGGCTCCAAATAGGCCACTGGCATAGCTGCTGCCAGGTGAGCCAAACATTCTCCAAGAGCTGGCCTCTGTCTGCAAATACAAACATCTAGTGTCAGAAACGTCCTCCAAGGTCTTTTCATTAAAACCGTGCAGTTATTCAACTACCTTTCAACGTGTGGGTTCTTGACGGTTCCAAGGGAGTAGATACTACACATGATGCGATAGCATGACATCTGCAGGTCATCCACTGTGTGCAAAAAAAAACAAGTCAGTGATGTATCATTAGAGAATGAAAGTTTTAAAAAAAAAGCATTCATGTAAAATAACTCACACATAACATCATCTCCAAATAGATGCTGGGCAATGTGATCAAATAGAGAAGTGAGGACGGGAAGCAAGGCAATGGTGGTGTAATTAATGTTCTGGGACACGCCTTTGACTTGCTATAACAGAAAAAGTAAACAGATTAACATAGATTGAAGAGCGATAAATCTTATTTGTAAAAAAAAACAAAAAAACATTTCTAACAGATTCAAAAATAACATAATATATGTACAAAAATATTCAGAAATATTTTCATTACACCTAGAGGACGTTAAAATGGAAAAGTACAAGTCCAACCATGACTTAAAGGACCTTGCTTTATGGATGCATATAACCCCAAAGTGAGAATAACTTGAATTTGAAGAATTTGGAAATGAAATGAACACCTAGCTCACCTTTTGACTGATTAATTAATCAATGCCAACATGTGTCCTTATAGTTTTTTAGCATAATACCTGATTGCCTTTAGAGACTTTGCCCAGTTTAAGGTTTTCCACCATCTTTTCAATATCATCAGCAGCACTCTCAAAAAATGAGCGCAACCCTGCTTTAACAATCTCTGGACCAGACTTCATAACAGTCCTAAAACAACAATAAAGAATGTTAACAAAAAGAACAAGAAATAAAATCTACTGAATGCATTAATAGTATATACGTATACTAAACCTTGCATCCAAGGACCGGGCCAGAATGTGAAGACAGTTAACAATGGCAGATGCGTCCGTACCTGCACGCATGTACAATTCCATATTAATTTAACTTTGGCCTCATTGCATCTGTGTTTTCTGTGTCATCTTACCAAAGAGAGAAACTCTGTGTCTCACCAGAGCGGACATTTTACAGAAGATACTATTGAAGACAAGGAAAGGGATGAAGGAAACAAAATGAAAGGGAAGGAAAAGGAAGGAAAATGCAAAAACGGGGAAAAGCTGATGGAAGGTAAACGTGTGTAGTATATGAAAGGAAGGTGTCTGTTGTAGGAGACGCGTCACCTTGCAATCATCTCCTTCTCCTTATTGGATGAATGGCCACCACTACCCAGGACTTTTGCAGGCGTGGACAAGAAGTAGAGGCAGTGGTTTTTGAAGTACTGGTTTATCAGAGGCATTAGGATCTGAAAGAGTGAATCTCATATTTTTAATAACATTATCAAGACAAAAAAGGTTTTTAAATGTATGTTTATTGTATATTTTTAAGATTAGTCATACCTTTGCAAAGAACTTGATTTCCTGTTCATGGGGAGACTTTTCCACTCGTCCGCTGCTTACAACTGCCTCTGGAAATCACAAAAACATGATTAAAGCATTTGTCTTATATGCAGTTTATTTATGTTGCATAATGTTTTTCTTGATTTTTATTCTGCAGAGTACCAAGATGAGCAATAAACTCCTGGGCAATTTCCATCCACTTCAACAGTTTCTGCAGGAAGCCGTAGGCAAATCTTTTTTCAATGGAGGAAATGTCTGATTCCATATCTTTTAGGCCCCTGAAGAGAAATGCATTCAATTTCATTTTCTCAACAGCAGGATGTCCACAGGCAACAAAAAAAAAACCAAAAAAAAATCATTGTTCTGTGGAAATTATTACTTTGGTAGTTTGACCTTTTCAATCACTATAACAAGGATTACATAAGCATGCAAGCCTGTATTGCTCCCCATGTGACCAGCCTAAAGGTAATCTCCAGTGCTCTAATCATATTTGTGTCGTCTGAATAGGAATAGGTAGGTTATCTGAGGATATGTTCTGCAAGGGCAACACAAAATAATCTTTCATAATATAGATTGTATCAAATCTACATGCTTGTTTTCTTACCTTGTGACAGCATATCCATTCAGCTGTAGGAACTTTAGTAGCTCATAGGCCTTCTCTCGGTCTCGAGCTTTTTCTTTGGCTGTCAGCGTGTCGTATGGCACTAGAAGAGGATGTGTTCCACCTCCTTCCAAACAAACAAACAAACAAAATGCCTTTTAAGGATATTAAAAATACAGTAGTCACTCTCTCACACTGTTCATTGGGGAACGTCTTACCTTTAGCTTGTAGTTCCATTTTTTTCTTTCGGCCCCAAGTGTTATGGTAATTTTCCGCCAGCTGCTCAGCCATAGACTGAACAGAAGAAACTGCATTAGTTAATTAACCACTTGGGTGGATTATAGATTGATCTGAAGCTAAAATGATGTTTGTTTATACCTGTAGGTCTCTTGAGAGAGCCATGTGGGTGATGTCTATGGGCTGTGGACTGTAACCATGACTTGGGTCGTAGGTTGCCTTGGAAGGGGATTATTTTCACGTAAAAGCAATATATAAATACAAAGCAAAAGTGCGATGATGTTGTATTCTACTGCTGTGCACCTGAGCTGTCTGCGAGATTTTTCGTGACGCTGCCTTTTTCTTCTCAGACTCTTCCTCCTCTCTCGCTTTGTCGACTGTCCACTCCCAAGCAAGCATCGCTTTGACTGATTCTTTGATGGGCCAGCGGTAGATCTCCTTGTCCTGAAAGCCATGGAGGCTTTATTGTGAGAGGTAGAGATATGAAAATGTTATGCAAATGCACATTTCATTCACTTACCTTCTCTGAGAATGTTTTGTAGGGTCTAAGCATAGGGTGGGTTTTGGCATTTTCATCCAGAACCTCACCATAGGACCAGTTATTCTGGATCTATAACAATGGAACAAAACATTTCACTCAACTTAAACAATAATGTTTTTGAATTCTCAAAAACAACTGTTGGTTGAGAGGACAGATGGAAGCGTTCAAAATACTTTGTAAACTATCCATCCCTTCCATCCAGCCCTCCACACAGGAGGGTTGGGTCCAGATTAAAACCCTAAACCTCCCTACTTTGTGAACCACTATAGTGCTTTTATTATGGAAAAAAAGTCTTACCTTTTCAAAAGCCCATTTATCATGTGTATATTCTGCATATTTGTTGATGAAGGCATCCAGTCTTTCAGGGATAATTGTGCTGTTTGAGAGAGTCAACAAATTGAGGTTAAGTTAAATTTGAAATTTGAAAGAGATTATTTTAAGGGGTAATGTGAAAAATATAACAGCAATCATCTCACTTTGTGGTCTCTACTGGTTTAGGATCAAAGTTTCCCTCCGCATCAACTGATGCCTTCTTTTCAGTCTTAGAAGAATAGCTGGCATCTACATAATCCGGGGGAATGGCACCAGCAATTGCACAGATGCATGGCATTGAGATTTTGAAAATCTCTGCATCAAATTTCTAGAAATTACAATAAGATGTTATTGTACTCAAACACATTGCAATTTGATTTGTCACCAAAGTACCTTGTGGGCAAGAGATTCAAATATCCCCCAGAAAAGCTTGCGAGTCAGGTGCAGCTCTTCTTCTGATGCAACGCCAAAGTTGGCCCAGCCATTAGGGAGGCAGTAATACTTCCAGCATCGCTCGTAGTGGTTAGTTAACAGCTGCAGGTCACACACACATGAAAACCAAATTACCCTTACAAATTACATGTGAATTCTGAGTGACACCAGAGATCAGCTGACATGTCGTAAAAAAATCGAGAACTATATGAGCTTGAAGGGCAGCACGGTGGGGCAACTGGTTAGAGGGTTGGCCTCACAGTTCTGAGGACCAGGGCTCAAATCCCGAATTTGCCTGCGCAGAGTTTGTATGTTCTCCCCGTGCCTGCGTGGGTTTTCTCTAGGCACTCCAGTTTCCCCCCCACATCCCAAAAATTGGACATTCTAAATTTCCCATTAGGTGTGATTGTGGGTGCAAATAGTTGTTTGTTTGTATGTGGCCTGCAATATTATCGCAACCAGTTTAGGGTGTACCCCGCCTCTTGGCTGATGAAAAAAACTTCAAAGGTCCACTTACTTTGAGCGGCATTTTGGCATACTCATTGAGAATGGGAACATCAAAAACCAGTCGTCGTAGCAGATGCTGAAGCATGGACGGACGAAGATGCCTGCAGCCAAGAAACAAAACACACCATCCATTCATCCGTTTTCTGAGGCGCTAATCCTCACGAGGGTTGCGGGAAAACATATCGTCAACCCTAAAATTCTAAAACATTTTTGATGAGATTTTTCTTACTTGCACAAAGCCATTAGGCATTCCTCAATAATGTCTCTTTGGGCCTTTGTGAAGGCTCGTCCGCGAGACAGCCGGTAGATTGTGTGCAACATGGAATCGATCATAATGGCTCGGTGATCACTGCCAGCAAAGAGCGGGGCACACTTTGTGATGAGTGGAAGCACCGCAGAGCAAAGATAACGATTCAGAGCAAGCGCCATCTCGGTGGTACTGAAGGCAGCCTAGAGGACAGAAGTCTAACAGTAAATTACACACATTCCGCTCAACAAACACCATTGAGCACTGTGTCTTTTAAACTCACCGTGTCAAGAGAGGCAGCAGCCCTCATGTCAGGCAGGAAGCCCACTTCCAGCACGTGAAGAAGGAAATCCTGATTATCAATACCATACACCCTGTCCAGGAACAGAACCATTGGAGCTTTGTGGTCTGGCACAAAACTAGCTGACATCTTTGGTTCTATTATGCTGTTATCTAGATAGAAGATAAGATATATTACAAGGACATAGTTGCCAAAAGCCACCAATGACCCTCATGCATTTTTCATTTAGGAAGTAGAATGTAGTCCAATTCTTTCAAATACTGCTAATCCTCAAAGGTGTTCATTAGCCCAGAAAGCCAAAGAAATAGAAAAGACAAAAAATACTGCATATTATCACTTGCAAATACTGTATGTTGACGTGTTGGTCAAAGAGAATCAGGCTTTACCTTTTCCAAAAGAAGGAATTTGAACCGGAAGACTAATGACTCCAACCAAATCCTCAAGAGGGACTAGAGACCTCAGGATGGCTCGGATCCTCAGCGCCTCACCCTTTCCAGCCTGGATAAGCTGCAGGACACAAAATCATGGTTTCTTTCTCCCCCTTTGCCTTTTTTTTTTTACCTTGTTTTAAAGGTGAGGTAAACAGCTTACATGCATTTCTGGGGCACAACGTCCCAACAAGTCAATAAGCGCTGAGTAGAAAGACATGACAGCATTGCCTAGGTGCACCCTGTTCTCTTCATGCTGCTCCTCTCCTCCAAACCTTCAACGGTTTAGAGTGTAAATTATGTTTTGTACTTTTTTAAGTCAACATAACAAGTGGAGCTTAGAATCATACATGGGAAAGCGTCTGTCTTTCTTGACACTTGGACCATCCCTTGCAGGGTCCTCTGATATTTTGATGGCCTCTTCAATAGCAGCCAGGAGACCATTACCACCTTCCCCTCTGAGGGCTGGACCAAAGCATTCGGGCCTACGGATGAGGAGGCGCACCACTACATTGGCATTCTCCTCCACACTCTCTCCTGGGGAAACACAATTGTTGGCCATTATTAAAAACTTACAGCTTACAGTACATACTGTAAATGAGTGAAGGCAAAATACTAAACAGACCATTAACAAATACGGCAAAACGAAGAAAATCAAGGTATTTCTCTCCACCACATGGATTCCAACCAATGTCGGGGTAGCCTTTGGAGAGCAGCATTGGGCAGCTTTGTAGACCACATCCAGCCAGATATTTCACGACCTAGAAAGCGATCACTTTATTCAAGTTTTGTGTCTTGTTTTTCTAAACATTGATTGCCTTTTACCATTTCTAGGTCTTGTTCTTGCAGAGCTAATGCCAGCTCATTGTTGTCGATACAGGAGGCTGCTGCCACATCCAAAGGGGTGGAGCCCCGCATTCCTATAGAATAGCATATAAGACCCACCTTCATCACAGATGATTCACCAACACTATTGTTTTAAGGCAAACTATTAAGACGCATTGATGAATTGCAGTAAATACAATCACCGAGGCCGATGCTGCTGTTCTGCAGCAGATAGCTGAGATGATCAAACATAGAGCGTTGGTTCTGCCGGCTGATGCGACAGAAATAGCAAAGAAAGCGACAGCAGTTTGTCACCACTCGGGGGAATCTGATCTCCTGTGGGCATGAACAACAGTTATGTGTATTTTCATACGTGTGATTGATTTAAGTCCTGTACGTAATCACAAATGTACCTTAGAGTCACCACCACCCAGAACATTTACCATGACCTCCATCACAGTTTCGTGCATGCCCAAAGCTCTCATCAAGTTTGGGTGCTGATAGAAAACTTTGTTGCTCATGATATTCCTATTGACAAAAGTTCATGCGTGAATTATACATTAAGGATTGGATATGGTAACGGTTAAAAAAAAGAATAAAATTCCACACCCGATGCTTTGAATCATGAGCCTCTCCTCTTCTGGACCCATCTGGACAATAAGCAGGGAGCGTATCTGTCCTAAACATTCGAGCAGATCCATAGTGTCCTGAATAGAAACTGCATTGATGGTGTAGGCCTTGGGAAGGGCACGTACAAGCTCCCCCAGCCCGTCATATTGCCTGTGGAGGAGGCTGAACATCATACGAACAAGCTCCGGGTTCTGGATAAAGGACTCTTGGGCCCAATGAATCGTGGAATGGGAAATTAGCTCTTGCAATGTGCCTGGGAGGAAATGACACGTGAAAGAGTCACACGTCGATGTGACATAAATATGGTTTCATATGAGAAATAAAAAAGTGAAATACTCGATGTATGTAAAGCCCTGTACATGGCTGTACAATTTTAATTTATTATTATCTATGTAACAATGAGGGGTCTCACTGGGTTTCTTATCTTCCTCTGGCTCAGGCTCCTCCTCTACCTTCTTCTGACGGATTTTTTTCACCCTTTCCAGTAAACGAAGCAGTCGTCCACGCACAGAATAATCCACTACTTCTTCTTCCTCCTCCTCTTCAATATGAACACCTGACATACGATAAAAACAAACAAACACCTGACCCCTGTAGTGTCTATTTAAATTGTTCAGAGAAAGTACCGGAGGTGCGATTGATAGAAAAGAACCGACCACAATGCCCCAGCAGTGTATTGTGAAAAGCTTGCAGAGCCTCACGGACATCATCTGGAACTGGGCAATCCTCATCTTCGGCACAGTTCTTGAAGTTCATGAGCATGTTGACCTACATCATGGTGCAATGCAAAGATATATGCAACGATGGCTATAATTATCAAGGTAAATAATTGATTCCAGGATCTTTTTTGAGAAAATGTAAAGTAGGTCTTCAAGACCAGGACAGAATTACACAACTTTTAACTGTAGCAAAGATAATAAATACCTGTGTGAGAAAATAATTTGTAAACTTCGCTTTCAAAATGCCAGGGAAAAATGCACAGTTAAACGAAAACATGTGGATGAACACTGGACATTTTTACCAGAGCAGGAGAGCTCTTTTTCTTTTTTTTAGTGCAACAACAAGCCACTCTCTGAGGTTTTGTTGAATGTAAATAAAATTGTAATCATGGAACTATATTTAAATTTTTGTAATAACATTTTTGTTCATTTATTTACATAATCTCTTTACCTGTAATTTGTTACTCCCTAATGCTGATGGTAAATGACGTGACAATTAAATATTTCCAGGAGTATATTTATCCCCGAGTACCTGCTCTTGTGGTGGGGAGCGGAATTCACGGGTCTTGCGCGCAGTCTCTGCAGCACTCATGGTGAAGGCCAACATGAGTTCATTGTATCGCTGCCTCTGGTTGGACTGTATCTGTCTTATTAGCTTGTCTGAAAAGGCAATGATGGCTTCCACCCTATGACGAAGTTCGCAATCGCAGAAATATTGCAGAAGAGTGCACATCTGAAGAAGAAAAAAGTTGGTAGTACAATTTCAGTGAAGTTGGTTTCGAGTAACCTCATTCCTTTTTGAAGAAAAGATACATACCTGTAATTTGACAGACTCGGGTAGTTTCATCTGGAATAGTCCTTGCTCTACATGTTCTTCTTTAGCCTCACCACTGGCCTCGCAAAATTTGATCTCTTTCTCTCTTTCTTCTGCTCCTTTCTCTCCATTTACTGCCTCAGTCTCATCAGACATTTCCTGTTGTGGAGTGATAGATTCTGCCACCTCCAATTCTCGTACTTCTTCCTCCACCTCTTCTTCCACTTCCTCCTCCTCCTCTTCCCCAAGGCCATCATCATCAAATTGCTCCTCTTCTTCTTCCAACAGATTTTCCTGCTCATCTCTGTTCTCCACTTGAGGTTTCTGTGCTATAGGTTCCTTCTCTTCTTTTACTTTAAGAACCTCCTCAACAGGCTCCTCTGGCTTCTTGCCACTGAATACTGTTGGCTCAATCATTTTCAGGATGTGGGTGACATCTTCATCGTCAAAGACGCCCATAATGAGGAGGGTACTTATGAGCTTCAGAATCGGAACAAAGTGGAACTCAACACTACCACCGACAGGGTCTCTCATTGCTTGACCTCCATCTTGGACAGCCTCAATGAGCATGGTTAGCGCTTTTGTCTTAAGGACCTAGAAATGAAGAACAGTGCAGTATTAACATTAGTTGAACTCGCATGTTTTCTGCTGTGCCCATGTTTCATCTCACCTGTAAGGGGACCGATGGACTCAGTGTGTAGATGTCTGGATTTGTCCCAACAAATCCAGTGGAGGAAAAATGGAGTTTAGGACGCAAGCATGTGGTAAGTCCAACACCGGGTAATGCGTGTGACTTGACAGAGTACAAGGTGATACTGCGTGTTTCATCTGACATCGGAACTATAAATTCCTTGTTAGTTCCCAGTCGGTTCCTCTTTGCAGACTCGAGGTGCATGCTGATGAGAAGGTCATAGAAGCCACTCCTCATTGGTCCAGGAAGGTAGGTGTTCTCTATGGCGTAGAAGAGCTGCGATTCATCCACATGGCTGCACAGAGAGTGAGCCACACGGTTGTTCCCCAGGGCGCACACAGAGCCGTACAACTTCAAAGTGTGATAGTGGAACTTCAGCAGGTCCATTCGTTCTGAAAGCTCCAGAATGTCAATGCATCTAGGGGGTTGGCAAAAAAAAAAAAACGTTAGACCGAAGAGTCATGGGATTAATTGCTGCTATAAAAAATACATTTACGAAAAAACAATCTTCAGTTGAATCTTTTTAATGGAACTCACAAGTCATGCAGCTGTAATGTAGTGTCCTGTACATGGAGTGTACTTGCGTGACACTGACCTGTTCTCTTCTGGAATATGGAGGGCCATCATAGTGAGGGGCTCCTGACACTTAACAAGCCAGCCCAGTCTCTCGCTGATGCGGCCTGTCTCTGGAGCCAGGAAGTGGTTGGGCATGCGGCTCCAGATGACAGGGGTTAACATTTGGACATCCAGTCTGGGAGGACACTGAGGCACCGGGTTTTTGCGTTCACTCCGGAACATGGCAGCTGAGATGGGCATAATGTTCTGGCCGGAAAATAATAATAATGCATTATTGTTGAAAAAAAAACTTTTAAAGAAATTGAGGATCTTGTTATGACTTTGGAGCTGACCTTGAGTTTACCAAGCTCAATTTGAATCATATTCTGACTAGAAGGAAGAACAAAGACTGCTGGGAATAGTTTTGTGTTGGGCTCCACCTGAAACAGGTGGCAATGTTAAACAAAGATAGATTTATATTGAAATGTATGTATGACACAATGTTGCTGAACCTGGTAGAATGTGTTGATCTCTTTTCCATTTGCAGTAAAGGTCATGAGTCCTGTGTCCAGATCAATAAGGCAGCCAATAACAAAGTCTTCCTGGCTCACTCGGGTCTGCTGGGAGCTGCTGAACTCACCTCCCCATACCATGTAACAGTTACTGCGTTTAATACTATCGTGACAAGAATCAAAAATTAAATTGAGTGAAAGTTTACCAGTGAATGAAAAGCTGTTTTACTCCCATACCTATCATGGATGTTGCCTTTATCATCACCTACAGTGACTGTTACGTTCCTCACTTTGTTGAGGTCAAAATGAGGATCATACTGGTGATAGTCGGGGGTGATCCAACCCACCCACACGCAGCTTGGTTCCTGGCCCGCAAACACTCGCACAGAATAATAGTACTGGTGAAGGAAGGAGTTTCATGTCAGTTATTGGCACTCTCTTTTGGAAATTGGCAATGGGTTCTAGAAACGATTTCATACTGTGGTGGTGTTCAGGATTATATCCATGTCATCCCTGTCATCCGGCACCACGTCTTCCACTAAGCGGGGCATAGTGGGAACAACAGGTGGTGGAGTTATTAAGGCAGCCTTCTTGGCTTTGAAAAGGAATCTGTAATAAATAAGTGTAATTACTATTTATGACAACATTGGTACCCCCCCCTCAAATAACCTGACTGGAGCCAACACAAACCCTTTTTTTTTGCTCTTCTCAGTTGAGGCGTCCTTCTCATTTTCTCCATTTTTGATGGCAGGTATCTCTTTAGGAACCGAGGGTTCTTTCTTCTCTTCCTCCTGCTCTTTCCGAGTGGCTGACTTCTTGAGTATTTCAAAGTCAGAGTCCGGGTCCACTTCCACAACCTCATCTTCAGGGATGGTGAGGGTGCGAGTGAGGAGCGTGGTGCCCGCGGGGACTTTAAAAGTCTCGTGGAATTCAACTGGCATGCTGAGCCTTAAGAACAGCAAATCTGTGTTGGCATTTTGGGATCCGAATGTCTTGTGGGTCACCTTGAGACAAGGAGCAGTTTCTATTGTCCCATCAACACGAGACACCTATAATGTAAGCGGGCAGATATGGAGTGCAAATTAATCATGCTATAAAGCGTGACCAGGAAAATTCTGATTAAACTTGTACTGTAATGCACAACACCTCTATGTGAGGATGATCAGTTGGTACAGCATTGTACTGGGGGAGGCTCTTGCTAAACCACATTGTGATGTCTCTTTTCATGTTGATAGCAAAAGGTTCGAATCCCTCTTGCAGCCCACATATGGTGAAGTAGCGGAGGCTGCTAACATTCTGACCCAAGTTGAGCCGGCCCACCTGGGACAGGCCAAGACTGCATACAGGTATGAATCCTGGGGATGTTCAACATATAATGTATATATTAAGTGTAATAAGTGGAAAAGTTTCGGACCTCTTAGAAGGAAGAAACTTTTTAAAGATTGCCCTTATTATCTGCACAGCAATTAAAAATAACTTCCGTTTATACACCAACAGAAAATTGCATAGATTGCATTGATTATATTTTGAATGGTCTAACTTGAGTATTCACGATTTGTTCAATAGAAATAAACCAAATTTAATTTAGTTACATATTATTATATCATTACTACGTGGAAATGCAGTGCACATGCAGGGATGTCACATTTATTTGTTGATATGTCACAATCATTTCAGAGGTTTTAATGGGTCCATAGGTTTTATTGGTGTAACATTCACCATACTGTATGAAGGCATGCACATACTGTATATATTTAAATGGTAGGACATAATACCTTTCAATCAAATTATTTTGCAAAACCCTAGACTATGGCTCACGAACCCATGGGTGTCCAAGGACCAAGTTTGAGAGCCACTAAAAAACACAAAGGCCTAAATAAACACCTAGTATGTGATGAGATAACCAATCAAGTTTTCGACCATGCTTTTAGTACTGCACAAATGTTCATTATTCAGGATAGCAAGGCATTTATGACCTTGAGGAGAGGTGCATTTTAACAATATTAGTCAGATAATTGTGATATACAAAAAGCAGAGCATCACATCATACAAACATTAAACCAGTTAAATGGCATCAGAGAGCTACTCGTTTTTCCAATTTAATTTTAGCTCTATGGCCATTTGTCTCAATATTTATCTACATATGCTGTATCCATGCCGCTCGTTTCCCCGCTTACCTTCTCCTATATCAATGTCCTTAAAGGCCATTTCGGAGCCTGAGTCACTGATCAACATCTCTCCGTTGAGTGTGAACATGATGTTCATCTCTGTCAGATCAATCATGCAACCCACCACGTCACCAGACTGCCACTGCCGACCAAATGACTCATTTCCCACATGCCATCGTTGAGCCTAAAATAACAAACATTTATGTAGCTTTTCATTCCTCACTGCTTTAAAAAATTGCTTTGCACCCACCTTGAAGCCATTGAAGACATAAGCCAACTCATCGGCACCAAGTTCAGTGTCGGCTCGAACGCTGGGTCGGGCCCAGCCTACCCTCATCTCCCCGACTGTCACGGCTTCAAATTCAAAGTACCACTTGCCCTGCGTGACACCATAAGACTTATCTGCTCTGAACACTCTGATCTTATCTCCACGTGTGCTGCCTGCTCCAGGTCCACCTGTATAAGCACAAATAAAGCACAGGTCCCGCTACCCTTGTGAGGATAAGCGGCTTGGAAAATGGATGGATAGAGCAGAGGTTTAGCTTAATATACTGTGCAGTACAGTAGTAAGACCGTAAATCCTGTATTTTATATTGTTCTCTTGGAAACTTTCTATAAACGTACTGCTCTCCTGGTCCGGCGGTTCAATGTTGTAACCATAGCCAATTAGGGTTCGAACTGCTGCACAAACAGTATCTCGGTTTGTCTTTTTGGTCTTTTCATCCAGGAGGTTGTAAGGCACCAGGCGAGGATTGCGCTTGTTCATAATATCCTGTTCAGGGAAACATGTATACAAATTGAAAAATCAATCACAAATTGTTTTATGCTTATATAGTAAGTTCAAATGTTAGAGGTGCAAACGATTTAATGTTCTGGCTGCAGAAATGTACCTGCACGATACTATATGTCCAGCCTTGGCGAACCCGGTCTCGGGCCCAAACATTGTGTCCATTTTCTGCCAGTCTTTCCACAAGAGTGTTCTGATTAGGAGTCAACTTGACATGATTGAGATCCAGCGGACCAGGCTTATATCCACTGCTCTGCATGTAACTGAAGAGTAGCATTGTGGCTCACATTACGAGCGTTCGTGGGGAAATTACAATAATCATTGAAAAAAAAAAAACGTACGTTTTTGGAAGCTTGGTTTTTTTCAGATTCTCCTCTGCTTTCTCATCTCCCATTCCTACATGACACCCTAGTGCCAACAGAGTCCTTTGAAAACAATTGTACATTGAGTTAGAGATGCAAATATTTCAATGTTTTTACTACGATAAGGCATTTGGAAACTTACTTGAGAGTTTCTCCCGACATTGCTAAGTTGTAGTTTTTCTCGGGTTCTGGCAAACTCTGGAAGTCAACCAGGCAAGGGTGCAGCTTCTTGTTGTCGTCACGAAACTTGATTGAGCCATTAAAATGATGACAGAATGGGGTATTTTAGGGAGCGTTGTATTGTATAAATAAAGTGACTTTAAGTTCAGACACTCACTGGTCCATAGGTCCACCCTGCTCAATGCGGGTCACAGCCCATAACTCATGACTATTCTCTGCTAGTTTCTCACGAATGCGCTCTAAATGGGGAGGAAGTACAATCTGGGAAGAAAAAAAAACCAATGCAAATTTATTTGGCATGAATTCCCATTGAAATATTCTCCAAACATCCCAATGAATGAACAATATTAAAATTTTCATTACAAGTAAAAGTCCAATTTGATTTCACTTTTGGTTGTTCCATTGGAGAGTTGGAAGCTTTCATGGCCCATCTGTACAATTCAACAGCATGAAAGGTTGAAGATTGGCAATGCCTTTTAAAATCTTTACCTGTATAGTGTCCACAGGGCAAGGAGTGAAGGCTGTGTGCGACAGAGACTGTGTTGGACCCAACAGGTTCCGGATACCCTCAAAATCATGCTTATACTCCTTAATGGGCTCGATCCGCAAACGATCCCTGGGTAGCACAGCCTCGTAACATGGAGCGTAGCCCGGTGGTGGAAGGAACTTGAAATCACCATGACGCCCTCCAAGAAGAAATCGGAACCTTGCAATAAGGGAAGAAAAGTGCTCATTTTGTCTCACATGAACAATGGTGTATTTATCATATCGGAAAGGACAGTGTCCAGTACTTCACGCCTGCGGAAAAGCTGACAACAGGGAAGAAGAGCCCATCCAGATTAAAGTTCTCAAACATTCCCTGCACAGGATGACCATTGATACGGAAGGAAATGCTTGGCACATTAAGGTCCAAACAGCAGCTGATAACATCATCTGCTGCCAGAATGTGCTGGTCGGGTGTGGCAACATGACGAGGAACACGTCCTGCGAACAGAAGTGGACATATATAGAAAACAGTATGTATATCATTCAGGAAAACAACATTGCAACAGCATCTAACAATAGTTAACCTACCTGACCAGAGGTGAAGTCCATCAAAACCATATGAGTAGAGGTCATCACCGACACCATTGCCCCCCCAGCCCTCTCCTCCACCAGGGTATGGACTGAATCCCTCCGTCAGAGCCCAGCCCACACGCAGGTGATATGGCTGAGCAGTGAGGAATGGTTCCACGTGATCTACCATCACCTCGAAATACCACTTTTTAAACTGCGTGGACCCTTCGCATGTCCCTAGGAAAATATTGGGCCTCATGCTGCAAGGAAGATTGCAAAACAAGCAGCTTTTAGACAATAGTGAATCTTCATGTCAATTCTACAATGTCTCCTCACATAAAATAACCCACCTGGTGACATAATTAATAATATTGGTTTGAAGTAAGAGATCACGACCAGGAAGAAGGTTCTCTGTAATCAGGTTTTGATTTGATCTTACGGCCACACCGTTACACACACATAGAGAGCAGAGCACATCCAAGACCTAGAAAATGGAAAACCAAGAGAGATATTCAGGTCTTGCCTTGGACCTTACTACCACATATACAACATCCGACATGATCAGCATGCAATAGATGTTCCAGACCTTGTGATTGCGCCCATGCTTATCCAGTAAAGAGATGATGGACTTAATGTGATTCTCCTGGATGATGTTCAGCACCTCTGGGCTCTCAATAAGAACACAATATAATACCTCCAGGATACCTGTGATAAAACCCGACCAAATTATCTCTGACAAATCAAGAAAGTTTTCAACGATTACGTAGCAAAATAACACAAACAGCGCTTCTCAAGTACCGGAAGATGCCTCCAAACGATCCAATTTACTGACCAGCCAGTCAAGGTTGTCGCAGAACAGAGCACAGTTAGAACGATTACCCCGGATAAGAGAAGCTTTGTGGGGGGGGAAAAACAGTAGAGATTAAGTTAACCTGCCATAAAGGCAAAAAGAAGATCCGGAGGGATAGGATAAATCCCACAGTAGATATACCTAGCAACTCGTACAGTAAATTTACTATCTCCTTCCACGACTCTGCAGCTTCTTCTCCAGCATATTCTGAGAAGTGGGCAGCTGTGTTGTAGACATTCAACCGATCAACACAGTCAAGAACGAGGGTGATCATTCCCTGTCAAGAACAAGAAAGACTAAGTGAGAAGAGCTCTAAAATAAAAAAAAAAGTGGCAAAGTCCGGGATGAAGGTAGACAAACCTCCTCTTGAAAAAGGTTTTGTCTGTTCTTGAGGGAACGAAGCTTGAACTGCTTGTCCTCGTGCTCCAGCTCTTCCTCTGGTGGGCGGAAGTAAAAAATCAGATCCTGAAGTGAGAGTACCACTGTGTCCATTGGCAGATTTGGTGGGTTTGCGGATTTGTTTTTTCCATTCAGGGCGTCTAGACCTCTGGGGATACATGGGGAACATTTTAAGATTATCCAGAACCAAAACATGGACATCTTAAAGAACTTTGTGGGAATGCTACTTGATGAATTGGTTGAAAAGTCCTGTTGTGCTGTAAATCATGCGAGCAGCTTGAGATTCTTCAGTCTGAGAGCGTGCAACTGTAAGTGCATCATCCATGTGACCTTCTTTATGGAGAATGGCCTATGAATTTAACAAATGCGATTTTAGAATGATATATGCTCAAACCCATTAATACCGCCAGGGTTAATGCGGTTAATCTGGAATACCTTTCTCTTCAGTGGTCCTAAACGGGCAGATTTGGCGTCCACAGCTGCATATGTGAGCCAGAGACCAGATGAAGTATGTTGCACAAAGCACATGGACTCTCCATACTTAATCTCCGGAATACCCATTCCTTCAACATCCCGCTTCTGGGTAACTTCAATTTTTTCCTGGGGTTCACATAGAGTAATTTCCTCATGAAAGATACAACCAACCATATTTTTCCCCCACTTTTTTACTTACCTTTGAAATTCGGAAGCAGAAGGCTGCCATTCTTGAATTGGCCTTCTCAGGGTCAACCAATAGAAGGCCCTTTTCTTCATCTAGGAGAAGGTATCTTCCTGTTGTTATGTGGCGTATTCTGAATGACTGCCCCCATTTAATGTGACCGCCGCTCCATCTAAATTTCCAAAAAGCACGTATGAGAAGCCCAAACTGTAAAGTCCCTCAAAATGTACGTTTGGCATAAAGGTTTCCAGGTCTCTTACGCGATGCGCAGTGGCTCAAGTCGCCACAGGGACCGAGCATGACTGCATACAGCTCCTCCTTCATAGTGAGCAACTCTTAAAGATAGAATAAAAACCATGTCATGTATTTTATTTCTATATGGGAATTCAATTTGAGAGATTCACCGGCGCTGGTCATCCCCTTGGTCAGCTGCTGGAATTGCCAAACACTCATCCATGTGACCATGGAAAAGTCTGAGCACATACCCTCCTGTGAGAAAACCTGCAGATGAAGAATCATAGTTGAGGAGAGCGAGCAGGTTCAAAGATAACAAATGGATACGAGGTGGTCAGCAGACCTTCAGCTAGTTCACAACCCGACATCACAGGGGTCATAGTCCACAAGGTTTGCATGAAGGAAGCGTCGACCATCAAGTCACCGCTGGCGTAGGACAAATGCTGAAAAGTGGTGTAAATTAGGAATTAAAGACTGCTGACAAAGGAGTAGCGCAGGTTGATAAAGATTTGCACTTACCAGGTATCGCTCTGATGAAACGCTGACAAGAATGAGGTCATCTCCCACTCGGACCTTCTCACCTTCCGATCTTTGCTTGGAGGCTGGATGGATGGTCCACCAGCAGGCCTCTCCTGTGACACAAACGGAAAGCAAAATTAAGGTTATTCAGTTGTCCCGTTGCTACAACATGTGTCTAGCAACTGGGCTTCCTGTATTGTGTTTATGTTCTCCCTTTCAAGGGTTATATTAATCCAATAAAACATTTTTAAGAGCCATCCTAAAATCTTTGAATGTGAGTGTGAATGGTTGTTTGCCTAAAGTGAGCTGGGATGGGCTTCAGCTCACCCGTGTCCTTAAGGAAAACAATACATAAAATGGATTCATCTATAAAATTATGTTAGAAGCATAGAGAGTACAGCTCTCTCTAAAAATTGCACGATTCAACCGAGGACAAGCGGCATAGAAAATGGATGGCTGATGGAAACTAGGTTTGCCGTCCTATAAATGGCAACCTGTGGAGTCCTCCTGCAAGCCCACGTCGAACGCCAGCTTATCCGTGAGTGAACGTGATGTCGTCAAACAGCTCAAGTACTTGACAGAGGGGAGGAGAGGAAAAAGAAAAATGGGAGAGTGACAGACAAAGACA